>NC_089585.1:1279000-1487240 GCF_019320115.1 Miscanthus floridulus
TCATGGCAATGAATACGAGAATTTGAATGAATGTCCGGTATGTAAAGCATCGCGGTATAAGATCAGGCGCGATGATCTGGTGACGTCGAGGGTGAACAACGTCTAGAAAGAAAATCCCTGCCAAGGTTATGTGGTATGCCCTATAATACCACACTTAAAACGTTTGTTCAGAAATAAAGACTATGCAAAGTTGTTGCGGTGGTATAAAGAAGACCGTAAGGTAGACAATATGCTGAGACACCCAGCTGATGGGTCCTAGTGGAGAGCGATAGACAGGGAATTTCTAGAGTTTGCAAATGAGGCTAAAAACTTAAGGTTCGCCTTAAGTACAGATGGTATGAATCCTTTTGGAGAGCAGAGCACTAGTTATAGCACTTGGCCAGTTACTCTATGTATCTACAACCTTCCTCCATGGTTATGCATGAAGCGGAAGTTCATTATGATGCTGATCCTCATCCAAGGTCCGAGGCAACTGGCAACAATATTGATGTCTATCTGAAGCCATTAGTGAAGAACTTCTAGTTTTATGGAACAAACCAGGTGTACGTGTCTGGGATGAGTACAAACAAGAACACTTTGACCTACGAGCAATGTTGTTCGTAACCATCAATGATTGGCCTGCTTTAAGTAATCTTTCAGGTCAGACAAACAAAGGATATAATGCATGCACACATTGTTTTGATGACCTTGACAGTATATATTTGAAAAGATGTCGAAAGGTCATGTACCTTGGCCATCGTCGATTCCTTCCTTTGAATCACCAAGTAAGAAAGAAAGGGAAGCATTTTAAAGGTAAGCCAGACCACCGGAAGAAGCCTCATAACCGAACCGGGGAAGATGTACTCGCAATGGTCAAGGATGTGAAAGTAGTATTTGAAAAGGGACAAGGCAGTGAATCTGTTCCCAAAGATGCTAAGGACACGCACCCATGTGGAAGAATAAGTCCATCTTTTGGGAGCTACCCTATTGGCAAGTCCTAGAGGTCCGCAACATAATCGACGTGATGCACCTGACAAAGAATCTTTGTGTGAACCTGTTAGGATTCATGGGTGTGGTACGGGAAGCCAAAGGATTCCCTTGAAGCACGCCAGGACTTGCAGGGCATGAAAGAACGAGACAACCTTCATCTAGAGAAGACAGATGATGGACATCATTACTTAAGTCCTGCTAGCTACACGCTTAGCAAAGAAGAGAGGGACATCATGTTCGAATGTCTAAGCAGCATCAAGGTCCCATCGGGATTCTCCTCCAATATAAAGGGTATAATAAATGTGCCAGATAAGAAATTCCTAAACTTAAAGTCTCATGACTGCCACGTGCTTATGACGCAATTGCTTCCAGTTGCTTTAAGAGGAATTCTACCTCCACATGTACGTCTAGCCACCGTGAAACTATGTGCATTCCTCAATGCAATTTCTCAGATTCTATATGTATACATATGTACTTAATTATTTCTATATGTTAGATTTCTATGTGCATTCCTTAATTATTTCTCAGATTTCTATGTGCATTCCTCAATGCAATTTTTGATATATGTTAGATTAAAATGTATTATCTATTACTAGTTTATCTAATTTCATGTTATATTTATTTAATTGGATTTAGTAATTATATATTCTATCTCTCTATATATCTAGAGAGAGATTCTATATGTATACATATGTACTTAATTATTTCTATATGTATATATATGTACTTATTTTCATGTGTTGAGAGAGAGAGAAAATTATATCTAGAGAGACATTCTATGTGTTATCACATGCATATCTAGAGATATAGACATATGCACTTATTTCTATGTGTTGAGAGAGAGAGAAAATATATTGTATCATTCTATGTGTATATATATACATGTACTTATTTCCATGTTTTTGGATCGAAAGTGTTTTTGATTCGATTCCAAAGCCTATACCTTATTATTGTTTATCCTTATGAAATATTATGTGTTATTATATTTAATTGGATTTAGTAATTCTATATGTGTTATCACATGTACTTATGTTATGTACCATATTAATTCTATCTATGTGTTATCTTGAAGATACAAATGGCTGCTCCGGATAATAACTTGAGTGATGATATAATGGTGGATATTATCAACGTCGGCACCAATGTGGATGTAGATGACACGAGTCAGTACTTTGTTGATTATGAGGATATCCTGAATATGCCGGTAGTTGAAGATCAACAAACTGTCGCGCAAGAAAATACTGGCGAGGGTATATATTCGATTATCTATCATCTCTTATAGATGCATGCGTACGTATATTTGTTGTTAATCATTGTGTTTCTACTCATGTAGCCGGTCTCTGGATCTACATCAACCACCAACAAAAGTAGGAAAGTCCAAGGGCCAAAAAAGCCATTAGAGGGTCGTTTCATAATATCAGAATTCGACACCGACACCGGTAAACCATTGGGACCACATGCTCAGACATATGTTAATCAATGTGGGTTCATTATAAGGGATAGGATCCCAGTTAGTGCTTGTGAATGGAAGCAGAAGATATCCGCTCCTAATGTTAGTTTTGTATCTGATCGTGACAAGAACCTAGCTTGGAAAGATATCACTCAGCATTTCACATTACAAGCAGATGATGCTTTGAAGGAGCTAGTGAGGGATTAGACAATGAAGAAGATGGCAACATTGTTCTAGAGTTGGAAGAAGACATTGTATAAAAAGTTTATCTTGAAGAATGCTACGCCGGATTTCAATGCTAAGGCGTTTGTCAAGTTGGAAGTCCCATTGGGATGCCTTCATAGAATACAAGACATCTTAAGACAGTGAGGAACGTGTGATGAGGAATCAGCAGAATGCCCGACAGAAGCAATACCATCATCGCATGGGATCAGGTGGTTATAGGAGTGCTATTCCCAAGTGGCAGAACCTAGAAGCAGAGATTACTGCCAAGGGAATCATACCTGAAACAATAGAGAAGAACTGGCCTCAACGCGTGAAGAATTGATTCTACGCTCATGGGGGAAGCCTAGACCCAGACATTGGCAAGCTAATTTTTGGCCAAAAAATTGAGAGAGCAACATAGAGACTAGCTCATGCTAGGGAAGAAGCTGATAGTGGTGTTTTCAAGCCTAATAGAGAGAAGGATGAATTGACATATGCCCTAGAGAATCCCGAACACGATGGTCAAACAAGAGGCTATGGGGCGGTTCCGTGGCTACACGCATTCCCAGCAGACAGGATACCTACAGAAGCCACCAGAGAAAGAAGGATAAGGAGGCAGAACGAATTCATGCATTGGAGCAATTTGTTGATGAGTCACGACAAGCATTGCTTGAATCACGTGAACGAGAAAAATCTCTTGAGGCAAGAATGTAGGAGGAGATCAAGAGGCAAGTGCAGCTAGCAATGAGTCAAATGCAATCGCAATCAATGCCGGGAGTCACCATTAGCCCCGTTGGTCAGATGAAAAGCAGTTGTGCTTCTACGGAGCTGCCAGTTATTCAAGACGACGCTGGGTTGCGCTTCCCTGTTGATGACATTACCGAACCTCTAACAACATGTGAGCTACACATTCCAGATGGTAATAATGCATCAATCATGGTGGCTGTCGGGGTTGTATCTCCAATAGACCAAACAAAGACACCAAGAATCCATGGATCAGTTATTCAACCTAGATATGCTAGCGTCTCGGTCGATAGAGTGCTCAAAGGTTACAGCAATGTTCCTCTTGACATTGAAGGCGGTGATGGGGAGAAGACACTAGGATAAGCAGAGAAGACATTTATTTAATGGCACAAACGCTTCATCATCATTCCTGGGGCGCCACCGCTTCCCCTACCTCACCCTAGGTATGAATGAAAGTGAATGAAATATTATTTTCCATTAATTTTCTATTGGCTTCAAAATAATTGACACACAACTTGTTTTTGTAGCAGGGTCTCCCCCCAGCCTAGCCTAATCATTCATTCCCCATCTCATCACAGCGTCGCGGGGGGCGAGACGACTTCATCCCCACAGCGATCGCCAACTCCTACACCGGCCCCATCGCCTCCACAACGATCTCCAACTCCTACACCGGCCCCATCGCCTCCACAACGATCTCCAACGCCTCCACGCTGGTCTCCACCAACACTGGCCTCATCGCCTCCACGCCAGTCTCCAACACCGCCCCCACCCCCTCCACAACGACGCACTACAAAGACGTCTAAGGTCTCGGTGGCAAAGAAGACCCCGAGAAAAAGAGTTATTTCTCAAGAAATACTTCCTGAAAAGACTGATGAGCAAATAGCAGCTGAAGAAGACAAAAAAGTGAAAGATTTTTTTATAGATATCAAAAACAAGAGTCAAGCGAAGCTTAAGGAGAAGTCGTACTTTTACATACCACGAGATGTGCTGAGGTAGAAGGTCGATGCTCATAAGAAAAGATGATTGAACTTCGTAAGCCTTCGCCACTATCAGACTATGACCGCTCCCTCGTGAAGTCACATGATGCAGATAAGAAAAGAAAAAAGCATCAGGGAAGGATGTCCCACAGCTCGGACAATAGAAGCAACCAATGCAAAATCTTGTTGTTGCTAATGAATATGGTTCCAACATAGAAGTCTATCGACCAGACAACTTTAGAGAAGTGTCAGTTCAAGTCCTTAATGCTTTTTAAAGATACTGGTTTAATCTTGGATCAATTGATGGGCAAAGCTCCAATCCAGAACCTGAAAGTTGATACCTGGAAGACTTATAAATATGGCAAAAGTTTGTAAAACCCTGCGGCTCTGAATGAATTAGGTACGCAAATGTACTTGCTCAACAAGTGGTACATGCAGGCGTGTGGCAGGGGTGAGCAGTGGATCTTTGTCAGATTTAGAGACCATCATTACTTTCGTGGCGATGACATCTTACATATTAGTTTCGAAGAATTGCATCAACTATTCCACTTGGACGCTCTGGACAAATCAATCATTAGCTCCTTTTGTTTGTAAGTGATTCTTACTTTTATTTAATAAACTCACTTCCATACGTACGTGTATATAATTATCCTCACATGTAACTTATATTTATATATAGATTCCAGATATCAGAGCTCCAAAGAATACAAGACGCCAGTGTTGGCTTCATTGATCCTTATATCGTATTCAAAACCGATATTATTGTCAAGGACCACTAGGTATCTGAAGCACAGACGAATATCATGAAATTCTTCGTGAAGCAGCACGACAAGACAACAATACTTTTCCCATACAACTTTGAGTAAGTGTTAATAATAATGTAGTCTGCACATTTTATGTAATATCAATACAACTTATATGCATGTATGTGTGTGTATAAACCAATGCAGGTTTCACTGGATACTCATTGTCATTGAGTTAAACTCAAGTCAGTTAGTAATCTTGGACTCATTGAGAAAAGAGCGAGCACAATACTAAGATATGATAGACATTATCCAGGGGTAATTTTGATCTCTCGTGCACAGCTATTATTGAATAGACTTTGCCATAATTTATTAACGATCGTACATTATTGGTCGCACAGGGTTTGGAAAGAGTTTATTCGGCAACACCGCAAGGATTGCAAGGCACCACTTAATGTAGTTGAAATACCAGTAAGTAGTACTATATATACTTCCCCACGTGTTTAATTACTATATCGTACTTCAATTTACGTGTGAGATGATGAGAATAATCTTCTTCTCGTACAATAGTGTTTGCGGCAGGAACCAGGTAATAACTTGTGTGGATACTACGTTTGTGAATTTATCACTGCATACATAAGAAGAACTCCTGAAGATGTCCTCAGAGTACGTATATATTAATTTTTTATTTATTTTAAATGAATATATATATATATATGTATTAATACTTTTCCTTTTATTTCAAATGCAAGACTGAATGGTTGAAACGAAGGGTCATGCAAAAAGACCCTCTGAAAGCAGTTCAAGAGTCAATAGTAGGATATCTTCTAGAAAAAGTGCTAAATCCCAACGACGAGTTCTACTTTGATCTAAGGAACTAATGATGTAAATTAAATGTTTATTGATATCGTTATTTTCGAGAACAAAATTATGAAAGTGTTGTATATATACATATATATCTATAATATATATAGTTTCATACTTTATTCGAATATAATAATGCTCGAGATGAGAATTAGATGTAATTATATGCATGCGTGTATTTATATTAGCAGCGTAGAATACGTACATAAAAACATATTATATATTAAACAAATATGTGTAACTGAACTGAAAACAAATTAAACAAAAAAAAAGAAAAAGAAAAGAAACCTTTAGTCCCGGTTGGGGTTACCAACCGGGAGTAAAGGGTGAACCTTTAGTTCCGGTTGGGGTTACCAACCGGGACTAAAGGGTGCGCCAGGTTTGCTCGGCTGGAGGGCCTTTAGTCCCTGTTGGTAACACCAACCGGGACTAAAGGTCACTCTTTAGTCCCGGCTCGATGACTCGGGACTGAAGGTTCCACCTTTAGTCCTGGGATCGTTGTTCCGGCGCGGTAACCGGGACTAAAGGCCGTTATCGCCCGGGACAACAAGTCCATTCTGTAGTAGTAGTGTATGCACTCATCGACATTGCTGGCTCTTGTTCCACTAGGCGAACCATCTTCTATATCTTGTGCACAGTCTAGAGAGTCATCCTCGATCTTTATCTTTGGCTAGCGAGAAATCCAGAATGAAGAATAACTATATTTGAATATCTAACTGAAGAGACTGTTGAGGGATATTTCTTTCTCTAAAATCTCTATTCCTCTAAATTAGGAAAGATATAAATAGCCTCTTAGATATGCTCTTAGAATATATACATAGGGGCCGTCTCATCACCTGGCCCTTGTTTAGTTCTCCAAAAGTGCACTATGCAAAAAAAAGATTCCCCGTCACATCAAACCTGCGGTACATGCATGGAGTACTAAATGTAGACGAAATCAAAAACTAATTGCACAGTTTGTTTTAACTTTGCGAGACGAATCTTTTGAGCCTAATTAGTCAATGTTTGGACAATAATTCACAAATACAAATGAAATGCTACAGTGAAAAATTGTGCACCATGCAAAGTTTGCAGGTGCAAACTTTACCGAACTAAACGCGGCCGTGCACTGTGCCCATCCTAGGATATATAGTTAGCCCAACGTACGTAGTATACCAACCAACAACGACATACACACTCATCGGCACTGGTGGCTCTTGTTCCACTGGGTGAATCTTTCCATATCTTGTGCACAGTCTAGAGAGTCATCCCCGCTCTCTATATTTTGCTAGCAAAAAATCTGGAATAGAGAATATCTATATTTGAATATCTAATTGAATTCTATTCCTCTAAACTAGGAAAGATATAAAGAACCTTTTTAGAGATGCTCTTATAATATATATACACAGGGACTGTCTCATCACCTACCCTGTGCCCGTCCTAGGATATATAGCTAGCCCAACGTACGTGGTATACCAACCAACAATAACATAAGCACTCATCGGCACTGCTGGCTCTCGTTCCACTGGACGAACCACACTGTACACAGAGCTACTGGCTAGCTAGCTAGACAATCGACCCAGCAGCAGCCATGGCTGGTGGTGGTGTTCAGCAGGTGGTGGCCGTGCTCGCGGTGGTGGCGCTCATGGCGGCGACGGCGGCGGAGGGTTTCATCTCCAAGAAGACGTGGAGCGCCATCCGGCGGGCGGACCGCGACGGGCCCTTCGTGGGGCTGGTGGTGCCCAACGCCTACGAGATGGAACCCGTCCTCAACTCGCCCGACTTCAAGCCCAGCAACAACATCCCCATCCTAGATGTTCAAGGTAACCTAGCTAAGCAGCAGCAGCAGCAGCAGACTATTCTCCGAGCATGCACACAGTGACACAGCATAGGTGGAGACTGGAGAGAGCCGTCCGGCCATTTTTCCTTTAACTTCCACCAAGGTTTTCAAACCGATTATGTTTATTTTTTTTTACAAGGGATCGGATGGTAAGAGCTTTGCCGTTAGATTATGTTAGACGAGGAAAAAAAAGTACACATAACCAGTCCTGCCAAATCCCACTACCCAAACTAAGGAGGCAAAAAGAAACTAGTATATGCAACTACATGGTATAAACGGGGCTCGGCCCGGGAACCAGGACAACCAACATTAGAACCAAATAAGGCAAGAAACAACTAGGACCGGTAAAAACACACACAGCTGAAACAACCTCAAAAGGAACAGGAAAACAAGCTAGGGCCTGTTTGGAACGCAGGAATTTTATAGGAATCCCACAGGAATTTCACAGGAATCAGTTCAATTTCACAGGAAAAATGCAGGAATGGGAAAAAAATCCCGCATTCCAAACAGGCCACTGGAATTGTTGTATATATGTTATTTTTGCAAAGTATTGCGACTTGTCTTGGTTTCGGATTCTTCTTTGCTAAAAAGTTCTTCTTTCCGCTCTTTCAAAATGTTCCACCAAATTATGTTTATTATTATGGTCAAGTTCTAAATATATGGTCAGTAGTTAATAATAACTAAAATCCTGAAAATATGCCACCAAAAATATATAGAGCCACATCGCAACAGGAGGAACACCCCTTTTAGCAAGGGATATATTCGTTGCTAGAGGTCCAATAAATGTTGGTAACACCAATACCAAGAGATGATACATGTATTGCTACTTCCTAGAGATTATGTTGCAAAGGTCTATTTGTAACGCATATGCAAGCGTCGGTAACATTTGCATATATGTTCTGCAAGATAGCAACGGATATGCATATATGTTCCGCCAACAGATTTATATGTTGCTAACTAAATGAGCCGTATGCTTTCTGGATCCACCATTACAAACATATACATATTTTTTGAAGTGAGAAGTCAATATAGATTTAACAATTACTTTTGTACATACGTCATAACATCCATTAGCCCTGGGCACAAACAATTAATAGGCCATTAGACAAGTAAAGCTAACATATATTCTTATTTCAATAATAAATGATTCTGTACGGAGAAGAAAAACGCACAATGTATAATGGTATATTATTGTATTCCACTAAATACAAAGCACCGCACCAAAAATAAAATGTACATCAAATCCGAAATAAAAAGCTGTTCTTGTGGGAAAATCTTGGCGTATTTCATCCTTCATAATCTGAAATCCAAATATAGCCCATTTGCCCTGCATGAAAAATATAAGAATGCTTTGGTAAGAGCATATATGGAAGCACACTCTAGTTCCCCCCCCCCCCCCTTGCATGAATCACAACCAGAATTTTATATTTCTCTTAATGATGTGGGCTTCTCCTAGTGTTTTGGCATTCAAAATTTAGTAGAGACTTTCCCTACTAAATGTCTCCTAGTGAGATTCCCCTGTGCTGTGACTAGTGGTAGTGTTTTAATACTACTTAAAAATACTAGGAGAATTCCACCATTTTGGTAGTGAATTTACAAATCTCTACAAAGGGAATTATTAGTAATCTGTTTCGTGACCTAACTTTTTTGTGCACATACATATAAAAGTAACTGGGCTGAATTAGTGAAATTCTCAAAATAAATGAAATAATTCAATGTTACAAATTTATATTTCAGAAAAAATGTCAATGGCGAAAATTTATAAACATTTAATGATGTTCCTTATATATATCTGGATCAGTCTGTACAAGCAATACTGTCTTTGGCAATACCTGCATAATAAGAAGCTCGCAAGCAGCAATTATATATAGTATACAAGACAAAAGCATGACCTCTAGAATTCCGTATGTTCCTTGGACATATGCCAGTTTTAAGTTCAATGATAAGGAATCATTCAGACATATATGTATATATTACTCAGAATATAAGTCAACTAATTAAGTGCTAAACAAAACTAGATATATAGACAAATATGTTCAGTAACATATATTTTTGGGAACTCAAACTAATTTATGACGTGGTATAAAAGCCAAAAGGTCAGCATAGAAAATACTAGTTGAAGGTCACAGCGCAAGAAATGTAATGACAATAATGTTTCCAATAATGCGAATAGTAATAGTAGATTTTCAATCCCTCATTTACAGTGTCATGGTTCGAATTAACTCTTTTTCTTATGATATATATAATTAATTAACAGATGCAGTGTGTGTATATAAAAATATAATATAATGCTCTTACAATCACTGTTGGAAAATTTTCGTTGAAGGGCGACGATTCCGCTTCGGAACCATTGGAGGCCAAAACGTTGTCATGGTCATGACTGGGCTGAGCATGGTATAAATTCATCTTTTTCCACGTGTACATGTGAAAATTTATTTTACGACTATTTTCCTAAAACGAATCTGGCAGGAGAGAGCTGTCGATTTTATTTGACCACACAGTAAATAATCAATACTACTTTTGTCGATCTGTGGCCTGCACTGCAGCTGAATGCAGGGCTCACAACCCAGCTGCTGCTGAGCCTGTTCAGGGTGAAGGGCATCGTGCACTGGGGCATCGCCGGCAATGCCAACGAGGACCTCCAGATCGGCGACGTGACCATCCCCGAGTCCTGGGCGCACTTGTCCCTGTGGAACTGGCAGAGGCACGGCGACGGGCCGGAGAACGAGCTGCCGCTGGAGGGCGCCGGCGACTACACGAGGGAGTACGGCTTCCTTAACTTCTCCGACTACACTGTCGGCCAGGCCAACCCGGAGCTGTCGGCGAACACGCTGAACAGCGTGTGGTACCAGCCGGAGGAGATCTTCCCGATCTCCGGCACGCCGGAGGAGCGGCAGCACGCGTTCTGGGTGCCGGTGAGCAAGCGCTACTACAAGCTCGCCGGGAAGCTGGAGGGGCTGGAGCTGCCGGCGTGCGTGAACGCGACGACGTGCCTGCCCCGTGCGCCCCGGGTGACGCGGGTGCCCCGGGGTTGCAGCGCCAACATCTACACCGACAACGCCAGCTACCGGCAGTTCATCCGCGCCCACTTCGGGTGCACACCCGTGGAGATGGAGAGCGCCTCCGTCGCGCTCGTGGCGCACCAGTATGGCGTCCCCTTCATCACCATCCGCTCCCTCTCCGACCTCGCCGGCGGCGGCTCCTCGCTCAGCAACGAGGCCGCCACATTCCTCGACATCGCGGCCAAGAACGCCGTCGACGTCATGTTCAAGTTCGTGCCCCTCCTCGGCCGCGGTGGCGAGCAGGAGCAGGCCGACGGCCTGACCGAGGACATGTAATCTAAGGCGGGCCGGGAGACAGATCGACGACGCTGAGCAGTGCACGTCGTGGTACAATGCAATTTCGTCCTGTAAGGTTTTTATAATTATATTCCTGCCCACAAATAACTTGTATCGCTATTGCAAACCTAATCTTTGGCGGAATAAATAAAATTGGTCGTCGTGCCCATGTTTTTATATCGGCAATAATGCTAGGAAATAGATGTTCGTCTGCCACGGACGCTCTGTTGGTGGTCCGCGACGCTAGCCCAACTACCCCTTCCTATCCACTCGGGAGTTTAAAAAAAAAGAGTCGATCTTCACCCTCTTCCTTCCCCACCGCGACGTAGCTCACGCTGCGTGCGCGCAGCGCCGCACCATCGCCCGCAGTCGCGCCCTCACCGCCTCCTCGCTGCTCCAACTCAGCATCATGTTGCCGTTCCCGCCCACCTGCTGCGCCACCCACGCTTGCCCCTTGAACTCGGGGTGGGAGCCAAGGACCGTTGGTTGCTCTTCTTTTGAGATCTGTCTGTCGCCTCCTTGAACTGAGATGTGGGCGCCATGTTCTCTGCTCCTCGCCCCGGGTCGCTGCCTCCGGTGAACTCCACATGCCGATGAATCTTCATTCTCCCAAGCAGGGAGGAGTGTTGCGCTGAAAGCGCATATTGCAAGCGTATGTTTAAGTGTTTCAGATGTTTCAGAGAAATATTGCAAGTGATTTATACGGATGTTGCAAAAGTGGATCGGAATATTGCATATGTTGCAATGGTTGGACATGTATGTTGTAAGCTTCTGTTCCATTATTGTGGCAGGGCCACCCAATTTAACCTAATCCCAAGTGTACTTATCAGCCATTAGACACTAAGTACGTAAGAGATCAAGTTAAACCCGGTAGTCTATCGAGTATACCCAATGGGAGAACTCAAAAATCCATGTTTTCATCAGGATCATAAACAAGTGAATAAAGCTTACAACATTCTTAACCATTTCATACATCATAATGTTGCATAAAATCAGAGTTATTACAAAACAGATTTCATAAAAACAACGAAAGAAAGGTCATTTAATACAAAAGCAGTGAAAATTTAATAGTTTTGAATATTGAAGTAAAAGTAGAGATTTAAGAATAAGTTGCTACCGATAGCGGCGATAGAGGAAGCCTCGCTGAGCCCACCAAGAGGTATCCACACATAGCAACAGTTAGCTCCAGCATCCACCTGTTACCTACAACGGGGGGAATAAAACCCTGAGTATACAATGTACTCCGCAAGACTTACCCGACTAGGAGGGAGTAGTCTCCCGACTCTCAAGGATATGCTGGGGCTATTTGGCTAACTGTTTAGTTATTTTTGCAGAGAAGCATTACTAATGGTGCATCCTGGTATTCAAGGTTTAGCGGTCACATCAAGTTCATTACTTAACCATTCTAGGTAAGCACCTGTACTACTTTCAAGCATTTGATAAGAAATCAAAATATATTTCATGATGCGGCAGTAGTCTTATTATCATCTCAATGTTCCAGTTGCATTAGCTACGATGATAGTGAAATGACAAGTGGTATCCATATCCGAGGAGGGCGGCGATTGCAACCGATGTACATCCAGCTGGGTAATCCCAAACACATGCCCGTACTTCTCTCGACAGAGCATGTACAAGGCAACCATTCCAACTGTATGACCAAGACCTAAAATTACCTAACCACCCCAGGGAACCCACCCTATGAGGCCCACCCTGTGAACCGGCAATGGGTTCCCCCTCATAAGTTTGACCATGGGCATTCTCCTCCCAAAAACAACCGCTAGAATGGCTAAAGAAACACTCCGGTGAATGTTTTGCACACCTTAGTCATAAGGAAGTACTAAGCTTCACGGTCAACTATAACCCAGGCCCCTGTTATGTATTTGGTACCTTCAAACTTGTTAAATGGCCACCAACAAACGGTCCTTAATCGACACAGGCGGGAAAAATACAACTAGAGCCTCGCTTGGTTGCTATAACCAACCATAACCAAACCAAAGTCCTCAGTCCCGCCCGGTCTCCAATTATTACCCAACATCCCAAGTCCATGTGATAGTAGTAACAGAATAGCCATGACCTATCTCTCGCGAGTGATAGTTCATCACCCGACTTATGCCGTAGGTCCTATAGCATGGCATACTACACGATTCATGTCATACTAGTAGGACGCATAGGATAGAATATTTATGCAGGTGGATTTCATGCAACTCCTGCAACTTAATGCACAAACAACAGAATAATAAGTGCTTGAAAAATAGGGGTTATGCACCAAGGCTTACCTGGATAACTTATTAACACTAAGTTAGTTAGCTCCATCTTCAACATGATCAACCATCATCTTCAGGACCGGTCACCATTACACCCTCTTCCCGCTTGATGCCAACATCCTTCATTTGATCCATCGATTCATCATCGTTTATTAATGCAATGCAATGCTTAAGTCAAACAAGCATACACATAGGCATTACAAACTTAAAAAGACAAGCAACACGTCCAAGGGTGACTATGGTAGCTAATTGTCGTTAAGAATCACTCTCATACTCTCCTCGAAACATTAGTCACGAGTTGATTATTGCATTAAACACACAAGTGCAGGACCAAGCAATATGGTGTGCACATAACCACTACTAACCAGAGTTAAGTAACATTTTACTTAGCTAATAAGTGGCACAAACAATATATAAAGTATGTGGTAAACATAAGTTTAAGCACTTATTAAACTTGATGGTTTAGTTACACATAAACATGGAATAAAAAGGTGGTGCGCCAAACATCTATTTTGAAGATGAAAATTTTTATGGGAGGCACATCTTAACCAAACAAAGCTACTGTATGAATTTCATAATTTCTAGATAAGCATATTATTTACTAGCATTTAATTAAGATTTAATGGTAATAAAAGCATGTGACACATGACAAATCAATAACTTAGTAAATATACATTCAATGGACATGAAATTTTTACCCTAGCACAAACATGCAATAATTAACCTACCACAAAAAATGCATAGCAATTGGATTCATATAAATGTAGATATGAATTTAGCTCTAAAAAATCATAGGCAACCATCTATAGCAAAACTTTTATATTAAAACATGTCATATTATGTTTCTAGTTTATAAATCTAGTTGTGTGGAGTTCAACCAAATTGGTTTGATATTTTTATGATTTACTATGAATTATAGTAGTTTCATCCTATTTACACATATAAAAGAAAAAGATAACAGGAAAAGGAAAACACATTTTGCGTTGGGGACCCTGAAATTTCTACTAAGCCAAGAAAGGCCCTTTCACCTTTTGTTTGTCTCTGGTACCTTTTCAACTGGAACCCTGACTTTCTTTCTATTTCCTTTTCCACTCCTTCTCAGGCTCATGCAGAGCACGCACGTACGGGAGAGGGCGCTCGATTCTAGTTGGAGGAGCTCCGATGGTGGCGACTCGACGATCGGAGAGGCGTGCAGGGCAGAGGCGACTCTGGCCTCGCGCGTGGGTGACTATGGCCCGCCCAGCTGTAGCACGCAGGGGCATGGCTGCGCGCGGTGACGGCCGTAGGCGAGGCCACACGGTGGCGGCGCGGTCCACGACAGCTCCCGGCTGGGGGAAACCCAAAGAGGGCGTGCAGGGAATAGAGGTTAGCGAGGCGGAGTCGGTGGCTCATGTGGTCGAGCGTGGGGAGGGATGGAGCGGTGGGAACGGCAGTGGCCGAACTTGAGCTCACGGCGGCCATGGCGGGCGACTGCACGGCGACAGCAACGCTGTAGTGGCAACAGAATGGCAGCTCCGGCCTCATCGGGCTCAGAGAGCATGTGCACGGAGATGCGGAGGCTACGGCAGACGTGCCGGTGGTGCTGGCTAAGCGTGAGGCGGTGGGAATGGCGGGGGTGACAGCTCGGGTCCTGCCATGGCGTCCGTGTGCGCAAAAAAAGAGAAAGAGGGCGGGAGAGAGAGAGAGCTCGGGCTCCTTTTAAGCGCAAAGGCAGGAGGCAGCACAGCGTGAGCATGGCATGGCGCGGGTAGAGGTGACCTCGGCGCGACATGGTGGCCTGGCGTCACCATGCACGTGACGTGGGTGCATAGAGTAGGGCGTGGCCACGAACATGGCAGGGTGTAGGCAGGGCAGCACGACTTGACCACATTGGGGCCCACAAAACATCACATTCCGTGCACATGTAGACCCGATGACTGTAACAAAAGTTCTTCACCTCAGTTCAGACTTCAACTTTGGTTAAGAGTCTAAGGTCGTTAGGGCATCGGATTAGCATGTAATTAGGGACAAAGTTAGCAGTGTCAGTGAAGACACTAAGCACTTAGAAACTTTCTGTCTCCATGAAACATCTTTTTATTCAAACTTTGGAGCATGGTGACGGCAGTTAACAATCATTATAAACCATCAATATAACATGTATAAGGGTATAAATATAATCTCCAACGAAGGTCTAGGCGTTTAAACTAACACTTTCCACGAGTTTTGGGGAATCTATATTTTCTGCAGAGTTTATCCAGAAAACCATCAAGGTGGACCAAGATGTCAGATTTAATCATGCTTATCCACAGCGAAAACAATCCTAGACTCCACACCAAAGCGGAGGGCGAGACGCCGCTAGGTGGGGACAGCCAGCCCCTAGGGCCCACCTGTCAGCCTCCCGTTGTTATATCGGTTCTCCACCGCCTCCTAGATTGCATCTATATCGTTTATTCAAATCGGTTTGACCCGAGGGCTCAGGATTGATGCTCTGGCCTTTTTATACCAGCCCCTACCCCCCTCAGGCATTGCATAAGTCATTTTGAGAAGACAGAAACCCTAATCATCCTCAGAGCTCCACCATATTCTAGGGCATAGCTAGTTAGGCTAGGTCTAGAGGGAGGCAAGCAGACTTCACTTGGATTCCTGATCTTATCAAGAGCATGCTTTGGTATAATCTTTGTACCCCTCTCTCTTTTGTATCTCTATTACTTTTATATGTTTGCTACAATTGTTATGACAACATTGGTATTCACAATACTCATGTTCTTAGTTATGATGTTCATCATCTACTTTGATTATATACTTAGTATAGCTAGTTTATCAATATGTTTATGCATAAGTTCGTATAGCGCTCGCTCTGGTGTACATGGGGTGAGTGGTCGATATTGTGTAAGCGTGGTGCTTATACGTTGTTTACCTACAGATACACCCTATATTCTGGGTCATGTGGTAGATCACGGATGTGACACTCTCGTTGAGTCCTTTGTAGTTCACTCTCCGAATATAGGTGCAAGTAGGGTCCGGTTACGAAGGAAGAACAAGCTCTGTTCTTAATCTTCCTTAGTAATATCCCTTATGTGTAGATATAAAGATGACCTTAGCCATGACTACTAGGTGTAATTGTACTAATCAATATATGCTTTGACTTATAATTAAGAATGGCTTAGGAATTATTCATCTAATATTCTACTTAACCATGTTAATGCTATAAAAAATAGTACTCTGAGTGATTTATCATTGATCCATACTTATTATATACTTAATTTATCCTGTGACTTACCCCTATTGTGAGTAGAATATTAGTTATGGTTTACTTCTCCATTAATAGTATAAGTTATCAATACATGTCCTTGCCAGACCTTTCCTGTGGTAAAAATATAAATAACGATACATGGAATACTCTCGAGTAAAGTGCTACAATGGTATATTATCTATGCGCTTGCAGATTCCTTTCATTTATATATATTCTTTCTAGTCACATAAAATATTAAAGTACTTTTTAGTGTCATTCTAGAAGTGGCACTAGGTAGTACCAACAAGCATTTCTAGCACCAACACTAGAGATAACAACTTACTAAAAGATGCTAAGGAATGTAAACAACATAAGGTGACTGCTTAAAACAAGTGACATATTAATAATTACCAACAGAGCACTAGCTAACATACCAAACATCTAAACCAGGCACAAACAAGCACTCCACTACAAATGACATAACTTATACTACGGTTTTCATAGAGGCAAATTTTTAAGTATATTAATAAATCAATTATTTATCCAGTTCTCAAAAAGCTATCAAGCTATTAAGCAAATTTAGGGTTTTGGGCATTTTTAAACATTTTCTTCATATTTTTCCAAAACAAACCTTAAACAACTTTTGTTCAAAAGTGTATTTAGAGATGTTTAATCACAACAGCAAGGTTGATTGACATCACACATATTTATTTTATTCACGAAAGTGATTCAAACAAATATGTACTTATCATTTCATGCAAGACTTCATCACCGAGCCTTGGAAAATTTATTCATTAGGTTTTATTGAGCCTTAAACTATTGTTAAATAGGTACGTAACACCGGGGGTGTTACAATTGTTTCATCTATTTTTCCAGATGTTTATTGTAAGTGTGTTTTTGGATGTTGCATATGTTTCGCACATATGTTGCAAGTGTTTTATCTTGATGTTGCGTATCTTTTATAATGGTTTTCAAGTATTTTTCATGTATTTTTGGAAGTGTTTCATATGCATGTTTCAAGTGTTTAAATTGCCTTCAGACGTATGTTGTAAGTGTTGCATCTGAATGTTTCAAAAGTAGATCAGGTATTCCATCTCCCTCCCCGCTTTTTCTACTGCCTTGCCCCGGTGTCTCCTCCTCCTCCCGGCGCCGGCTGACATCCACCGCCCCCTTCCCCTCTTATCGATGCTGGTGACGTTTGGGGCGGCGCGGGCCCCACGTGGGCGCGCGAAATGGGAAAATGGCTGCAGCCGCGGGCGTCCGGACGCCCCATCCGTCCGGACATCCAGGCGCTAGCAAGCCCGTTTTTATATTAAAAATATACTTACCCTATGCATGCCTATATGGTTAGACCGACAAATATCGAGATGGACAAAGTCACCGTATTTATCACGCGGTGAAAGGTTGTTGGATTTGAGGAAACTGCGAGACCATACATGGTCTGTGTGAATTCAACATTTTATTTGACAGTTGCAATCTTTTAGATAGATGTAAAAATAAGTGTTAATTAGATATATACCATTATAAAAACACTGTTTTTGAAGCACACCATCACAACTCACAAAACCAAGCTAGCTAGTGTCATTACAATTATGCCCGACTTTGATATACGCCATTATATATACGCATTGGCCCACTGCTTTCAGGCGTACAGACAGCTTTGTATAGCATGTTTGTGTAGACAAAAATGGCCCTCAAACTTCATCACCATCTCACTTACAAGTAGGCCCATGTGTCATCTTCTTCAACCCCTCCACCCAATCCATCTCTCGCCGCCCTCCTATTCACCGTACGCCGTGCTGTCCAACGCTCGCCGTCGCGCACCTGCGCCTGCCACCGATGCAGGAGCAGGACGACGCGTACCAGTTTGGCAACGAGGTCGTCAAAGCGCGCTCTATCGGCTCGCCGGTCGCCACCGGCGTGTATCCAAGAAGACGCCGGCAAGGTCCCCTTTATGCACTTATATTCCTTTTATTTATTCTTATTAAATATAAGTATGCATGCATACTTATTTCATTTAATTTGCAATGAATATAACGCAGTGTTTTTTTAATAAAAAGCACCAGACGCAAAGTGCTGGCGTGCTGCAGCATGCAAGCAAACATGCATATGCGTGATTGCTGGCCGCTCCAACTGAATGAGGCACGGCATGGTACGCGTGGCAGTGGCAGATCACGTCAATAGCGGAACGAACGCCTCATTAGCGAGCGGGTCTAGCTGCGCAGCGTCAACAGTATCCTAAATTTTTCTTCAAAAATTCTATGTTTTCCCACTCCTAAAAAGGTATTGGGAGAGAAAAACAAGTCCATCTCCAATAGTACCCAATATTTCACTCTAAAAAAAATTAAAATTTGGTCCTACTTGGATTTTTATAGGCCATGGGTGAATTTGACTTTGGTTTGAGTTGAATTTTTATAGGCCTATTCACTCCCCTCTAGGCATATCAGAGATCCTACAAGTGGTATCGAAGCAGGTTACCTCATGTGTGCTTCACCGTGTGAAGTATGGAGCCCGGGAGAGGATCCGGTGTTGTGAAGCCCATCAACGTCGATCTAGAGGACGTTGGGCTGCATGACACCGACAGCAATGAGCTTAGCGCCTCTACAACGAGCAACTCCACACTCCCGCAGCTAGAGGCAACCAATGCCGAAAAAGCTCAAAATGAAGAAGAAAGAAGAAGAAGAAGGGCAGCTAGAAAAGAGAAAAGAGAAGCAAGAGAGAAGAAGGAGTAGCAGCAGTTAGTAGAGAAGAAAGCAAGAAAAGAAGAAAGAAGACTCAAGAGAGAAGCTAGAAAAAAAATAAAAAAAGCAAGAAAGAAGAAGGAACAAGAAGCAAAAGCCACCATTGCATCTTCAAGTGAGCTATCTAGTAGCTCCGAAGATGGTGATGATGATGAGTCCTACCAAGTGCATAGTAAGAAGGACAAGAAAGGAAAGGGCAAGAAGAATGACGACAACAAATATGCCGCCGTATCCTTTAACTATTCTTCTATATCTATGACTAACCATGATCGCAAGTCTTTCATCAATGTGCCCGCGGGCAAGTTACCTCATTTCGATGGGACTAACTTTGCCAAGTGGAAGCACTTGATGAGGGTCTATCTTGTGTCTCTGTTACCATCTAGTTTCTGATCATGCGCACCACTACCAAACAATCAACCATCGTGAGCATACCCCTCTGTGGACTGCCGAGCATATTTAGTCAACATTTACCCTACACCACTGATGAACCAGAGATCCCTGCCAAACCTCGAGCATAGGAACTATCGGGGACCTAATACCGGGGTACCCCAGAAGGTGGAATCAATAACCATCAAACGTTAAAAACTTCTGGACGGATAAGGGCGCCGTTACGTCCCTTGTTCGAATGATAGGAGTTTGGTTCCGCCTCGCTCAACGCCTTTGAAGATAGCTCTGCCTCGCCTGAGGGCTCAAGGCTAGTCTCCGTCTCGCCCGACACCTTTGGGATGGGCTCGGTCTCGCCCGAGGGCTGCTCTGCCTCGCCCGACGCCTTTGAAGATAGCTCTGCCTTGCCCGAGGGCTCAGGGCTAGTCTCCGTCTCGCCCGACGCCTTTGGGATGGGCTCGGTCTCGCCCGAGGGCTGAGGGATAGACTCCGCCTTGCCCGACCCTGGAGGGGTAGGCTCGGTCTCGCCCAGAAGATAAGGCCTGGGCAAGACAAGATGTTCGGGTCAACCATGGCTCCGAGGACCATACCCTGCGCCCTGGCAGGAAAAGTACTGCCAGAAAACGATGGGACAGGTGCTTTAGACCCTTCCGGGCGCCACAGAGCCCGAAAGGTATTATAGGTGCGTGCTCCTCGCCCTGTAGAGTTGTGGGCACCGCCTTCAGCTCTGGGACACGGAACCCGACAGAGATATACGACAACCGCTACGCTCCAGAAAAGAATTTGTTATCCCCACGAACGATGGATTTTCCATCGCCACACTATGGACCCAAGGGAGCGGAGCCCGCTTCCCGACCCCTTAGGTCCACCAAGTCAGGACAGCTTGCCCACGGTGCTACTCTAGACCCTGACCCCGTGTCCCTCCGACAAAGACTCATAGGAACCAGAAGGCGTGCTGAGCAAGGCTGGGGAGGCTCATAAGTCAAACCATCATGCTGCAACCCATACCTTGCATAGGGCAGCATTCTGTAACCAACCTGACATTCTATAGAGGCATCGACAGTATTGTAGGCGCTTATCTTCCTTCACACTGATCAGAATGAAGAACTAGGCCGTGTAGACGTGAGCCACAAGATTAGGTAAAGCCCTCATCCTTGTAAAGCTAGCCCCTTCATCTATAAAAGGGGATGAGCTTCTCCCATCAAAGGGATGGACTTTTGACCGAACAACACAAGACACACACACACACAGTCAAGTTGCTACAAAGCTCTTGGCCTCCTTTCAACCCTTCCATTAGAGACTTAGGACCAGTCCCTCTCTCGATTATTTGTACCCCCTACTACAACCCGTTCATGGTGCTAATAACACGAGCAGCAACAAACTGGACGTAGGGACATTCGGCCCGAACCAGTATAAATCTTGTGTCCTTTAGCGCACCATCCGAGCCTAACGCGCATTACTATAAATTTACTTGCCGGTGCTTGTACGAAACACCGACAGTTGGTGCGCCAGGTAGGGGTGCTTACGCGTTCCAAATCAGGCCTCGAATGGCCACCCATGCAATCAGCTAGGCCCCGGGCACACACGTGCGTTTTGGCGACCTAGATTTCATCATCACACTAGGAGGAGAGCTGGCGCTGACTCACATAGCCGCCCCATCTCTCCCTTCCATCAACCTCAGCCGTCTTAGGCTTGAGGGCCTGCCGGGCAACTCCCTTGGACCCCAGTCATCAAGGGAGGCCTCTCACAACGTCACCCTGTGTCCGAAAGGTCCCATACGGAGCGCCCCGATAGCGTTTCCGTTCGGTCTCCGCAATGCTGCGGCGACCGCTGGCCACCTTCTGGCACTACGTATGGTTCAGTCCCCCACGGACATCGAGTTCGTGGGGCGATTGAGCATGATACGGAGACCCTCTACGGGCTCCTCAACGAGGAGCCAGGATCGTTCTCCAGCTTGGATTCCAGTAGTGGGAGCCACCACCCTTCCCGGGAATGCTTCATGATGCAGACCCCTGAGGGTCACGTCGAAAGTGTCTCCGGGGAAGAGGTCACCCCTACAAACAACCCTGATGGCAGATCTGGGGAAGTGACGACAGCCCCATCTCGCCTAAGGATAGAGCAGCTGAGGGCCCGTCATCAAGAGATCGATGAGGCTAGGCAAGGGCTCGTCCGGGAGTACGTGGACATTAATCGTGAGATTGAACGCCGCAAAGATGGGGGGCGCGTGCGCCATAGCCTGCACCGTACAGCAAAGGATCCTCACCGACGATGGGACCCTTCCTCACTTTGCCTGAGCCAGCCAGAACATCGCTGCAGCAACCGCCTTGCTGCATGGCCTTCCAGAGGCCGCGACGTCTGAGGATCGCCGCGCCCGCCAAGAAATTCGCACGTTGCTTGAGCGTGCGGCGGCGCAGCAGGAGGAAAGTTCGTTGTCCCAATGAAGCGAACCCGACACTAGCCAGCGCACGCCCTCAGTGCGTCCCACCAAGGACGCGTCCGTTCACCAAACACCGCCAGGCAGCAGGCCACCCTCCGCTGTCCTAGTGCATCAATGCCTCGGCCATGGCCGCGACGTACGCAGCATCATCGACGCTCGCAAACACGCCCACGGTGACCCAGGAGAGGCAGCACACCACGGCTACCATCCCCGACGTGGCGGACGCTACGACAGCAATGAGGACCAAAGCTCGAGCCCCGGCCTGCCAGGCCCTCAGGCCTTCGGCCGACACATCCTCAACACTACGTTCCCCCTAAGGTATCGACCGCCTACCAACATCCCTAAATATTCTGGCAAAACAAATCCTGGGCTTTGGCTCAAAGACTATCGGCTTGCATGTCAGGCCGGTGGCGCGAGTGATGATGATTTCATTATTCGCAATCTCCTGCTGTTCTTGGCCGATTTGACACGAGCATGGCTGGAGCACCTACCGTCCAATGCCATTTAGAGTTGGGCGGATCTCACGGAGATCTTCGTGGGCAACTTCCAGGGCACATACAAACGCCCTGGAAACCCATGGGACCTTAAGAACTACCGCCAGAAGGCCGATGAAACCCTTCACGGGTACATCCAACGCTTCTCTCGACAGTACAACGAGCTCCCTAACGTCACCGACGCTAACGTGATAGGAGCCTTTCTATCCGGGACAACCTGCGAATCCCTAGTCCACAAGCTAGGATGTAGGGGCCCGTGGACTACCAAGAAACTCCTGGACATTGCCACCAGTCACGCCTCTGGAGAGGAGGCGGTCGGAGCCATCTTTGATCGCTCCGACGGAAAGACAAGGTGGGACGAGGACGTCGGCGAAGGCGCCTCCAACCGTCCCGCCAAAAGGAAAAATAAGAAGCAATGGCGCGACAACTCGCTCGTGGCCGCTACCGACCGCAAAGGTGGTCAGAAGCCCACGGAGGGCACTCCGAACCACTTCGAGAAAATGCTCAAGGGGCCATGCCCAAACCACGCCTTCCCGACCAAGCATCTATACAAGGATTGCGGCCTCATGCGCAAATACTTGGCTGGGGGCCTTAACAAAGGGGAGCAGGGGAAGGAACCTATTCCCACCACAGACGACGCAGAGGAGAAGGACGATGCCTTCCCAATGCCGACCGGCGCCCTCATGATCTTCGGAGGATCAACGGCCTACGACTCTAGGCGCCACCAGAAGGTCGCGCATCGCGAGGTCTATACCGTCGGACCAGCCACGCCAGGCTTCCTCCGGTGGTCGGAATCCACCATAACCTTCGACCGGACCAACCATCCGGATGCCATCCCACACCTAGGAAGCTACCCGCTTGTCGTCGATCCGATCGTCGGTCCAAAGCGGCTCACCAAAGTACTGATAGATGGAGGCAGCGGCCTCAACATCATGTACGCCAAGACGCTCGATGAGATGGGCGTCGACCGAACGAACCTCTGTCCCATCTGAGCACCTTTCCATGGCGTCGTGCCTGGAAGGCAATCCGTGCCACTAGGGCAGATCGACCTACCCGTCACTTTTGGGGATCGGTCCAATTACCGGACGGAGACCCTCACCTTCGATGTACTAGGGTTCCCGGGGACTTTCCACGCCATCCTGGGACGACCATGCTACGTGAAGTTCATGGCTGTTCCCAATTATACATACCTTAAGCTGAAGATGCCGGGCCCCCGCGGGGTCATCACCATCGGCACCTCCTTCCAGCGCGCTTACGAGTGCGAAGTCAAATGCTGCGGACACGCATCCACAGTCATCGCCTCTGAAGAACTCGCCACCCTCAGGGAGGAGGTCATTGAAGGGGCACCCAACGTGAAGGGGTCGTCCGGATCGTTCGAATCGGCGGAAGGACCCAAGGAGGTCCTCCTGGACCCTAGCAACTCCGAGGGCAAAAAAGTCCGTATCAGGACCGCGCTCTCCTCTGAATAGGAAAGCGCGCTCATCGACTTTCTCCACGATAACAAAGACATCTTTGCGTGGAAACCCTCGGATATGCCGGGCATCCCGAGGGAGGTCACCGAGCATACCTTAAAAATTCACCCGGGCTCCAAACTGGTGAAGCAACGCCTGCGCCGCTTCGACGAGGAGAAACGTAGGGCCATCGGCGAAGAGATAGCCAAACTGCTGGCCGCAGGATTCATTAAGGAAGTATACCACCTAGAGTGGTTAGCAAATCCCATTCTTGTATGAAAAAAGAGCGGCAAATGGAGAATGTGTGTCGATTACACTGGCCTCAACAAAGTGTGTCCAAAGGACCCGTTTCCTTTGCCAAGAATAGACCAAATAGTCAACTCCACCTTAGGGTGCGAGACCCTCTACTTCCTTGACGCTTACTCTGGCTACCACCAAATCACGATGAAAGAGTCCGACCAGCTCGCGACATCTTTTATCACCCCCTTTGGATCATTTTGCTACATTTCAATGAAGTTTAGTCTGAAGAATGCTGGGGCAACATACCAGCGCTGTATGCTCAATTGCTTCGGAGACCTCATTAGGTGAACCGTTGAGGCCTATGTTGATGACATCATAGTCAAATCCAAACAAGCTAACCCCCTTGTCGCCAACCTTGAACAAACCGTTGCGAAACTCTAGGCAAACGACATCAAACTCAATCCCAAAAAATGTGTTTTCAGGGTCCCGAGGGGCATGCTGCTTGGCTTCATCGTCTCCGAGCATGGCATCAAAGCCAACCCAGAGAAAATATCAGCCATCATAAGGATGGGCCTGATCCAAAACATAAAGGGGGTTCAGCGGATCACAAGGTGCCTCGCCGCCCTCAGCCGATTCATTTCGCGCCTCGGCGAACAAGGACTTCCCCTTTATTGACTCCTAAAGAAATCTGGCTACTTCGAGTGGACAGCCGAGGATCAGGAGGCGCTTGACATGGTTAAGCAATTTTTAACTAAACCACCGGTCCTAGTTCCTCCATGCAATGAAGAATCCCTCCTACTATATATATCGGCCACCACCCAAGTGGTTAGCTCCGCCTTAGTAGTAGAGCGAGAGGAAGAGGGGCATGCCTTCAAAGTGTAGCGCCCTGTATATTTCATCAGCGAGGTGTTATCCGACTCTAAAACCCGCTACTCCCAAATCCAGAAACTCCTCTACACCGTCCTCATCACCAAAAGGAAGCTACACCACTACTTCGAGTCACACCCCATGACAGTAGTGATGTCGTTCCCCCTCGGCGAGGTCGTCCGTAGCCATGACGCTATGGGAAGAACCGCAAAGTGGGCACTCAAGCTGATGGATCAGGGCATTTCTTATGCCCCCCGAACAGCGATCAAATCTCAGGTACTGGCTGACTTCATCGCGGAGTGGACCGAGGTCTAGATGCCACCAGCAGCCGTCGATCAAGAGTATTGGACAATGTACTTCGACGGATCGCTGATGAAGGAGGGCGTCGGAGCAGGACTAGTTTATGTATCTCCCCTCGGGGTCCACATGAGGTACATGGTTTGGCTCCATTTCCCCTCATCAAACAATATTGCAGAATACGAAGCACTTGTCAACAGCCTACGAATCGCCATCGAGCTGGGCATCTGACGCCTCGACATCAGGGGCGACTCTCAGCTGGTCGTCAACCAGGTCATGAAAGAGTCATGCTGCCACGACGCCAAGATGGAGGCATACTATCAAGAAGTCCGACGGTTGGAGGACAAATTCGATGGCCTCGAACTCAATCACATCCCAAGGCGCCTCAATGAAGCAGCCGACATGCTCGCAAAAGCAGCATCCGACCGAGAGCCAGTCCCGATAGGCGTCTTTGCTAGTGATCAACACAAACCTTCGGTATGCTACGCGGGGTCAGAACAAGCCGACGATGGCCCTTCTAGTCCGACCCCAAGGGCCGATCCGCTAACTGCTCCGCCTGACCCTGAGGTCATGGAGCTTGAAGAGGACCCAGCAGTGGAGTCTGACCCCCTTGATGACTAGAGAACGCTTTACCTCGACTACCTCCTCCATGACATACTACCGACAGATAAGATGGAAGCCCGACGGCTCGCACGACGCGCCAAGTCCTTCATTCTTGTAGAGGGCGAACTCTACAAACGGAGTCACATCGGGATTCTGCAACTCTGCATCCCTAGCGAACAGGGAAAACTCCTGCTGGGCGACATCCATGGTGGAGTCTGCGGTCATCATGCCACACCAAGAACCTTGGTTGGGAATGCATTCCGACAAGGCTTCTACTGGCCCACCACAGTAGCCGATGCAGAGCAAATTGTACGCACCTACGAAGGGTGCTAGTACTACGCTTGGCAAACACACCTCCCAGCCCAGGCTCTCTAGATGATCCCCATCACGTGGCCCTTCGCGGTCTGGGGGCTTGACTTGGTTGGGCCACTCAAAAAGGTGCCCGAGGGCTTCACCCACCTGCTTGTCACCATAGACAAGTTTACAAAATGGATTGAAGCTCGACCAATACCCACGATCAAATTCGAGCAAGCTGTGCTATTCTTCCTCAACATCATCCATCGCTTTGGAGTACCGAACTCCATCATCACAGACAATGGCACGTAGTTCACCGATAGGAAATTCATTTGATTCTATGATGAACAACACATCCGGATCGATTAGACAGCCGTCGCACACCCCCAGACGAACGGGCAGGTCGAGCATGCAAACGGCATGCTCCTTCAAGGCCTCAAACCCAGAATTTTCAACCGATTGAACAAGTTTAGCGCGCGCTAGCTTGCTGAGCTCCCGACCGTGCTCTGGAGTCTAAGGACAACTCCTAGCTGGGCCACAGGCTACACACCTTTCTTCATGGTCTACGGTTCCGAGGCCGTTCTCCCAATGGACCTCGACTATGGAGCACTAAGAATCAGAGCATACAACGAACAGGGGGCCAAGGCATCTCATCAAGATGCCATGGACCAGCTAGATGAAGCCCGCGACATCACCCTCCTCCGTTCAACTAAGTACCAGCAAGCGTTACGATGGTACCACAACCGATGGGTATGGGGTCGAGCCTTCAACGTCGTGGACCTCGTCCTCCGCCTTGTGCAGAGCAACAAGGACCGCCACAAACTCTCCCTGCCCTAGGAAGGGCCCTACGTCATCGCAGAAGTACTTCGCCCAGGCGCCTACAGGTTGAAAACCATCAACAGCGAGGTCTTCACCAACGCCTGGAATATTGAGCAGCTACGTCATTTTTACCCTTAAAATAAGCGTATACTCTTCCTTATTAGCTTTTGTCATTACAAAACCTCGATCCTTAGTGACTTCCAACCCCTACAAATCGTGAGGGGTCAGACCTCACTTGAGGGCTGGCATGTGACATAACATGTGACATATGTAATACAAGTATTACGCTTGCAAAAATCTCCTGTGTTATATTTATAAACATTCTCTAAGTTTTCCATTCTTCTCATAAATAAGTCCTAAGGGCTAAGATTTTGGGAACCAATTCTGAATACAACTGGTAGGACTACGAGACACCCACGCCCCAATGGCTGCAACCTCTTTGCTCACCAGCTCAATCAGAATTAGTTCGCCCACGTTCCTAGTTTCTTATGACTTAGACCGTGAGAAGGGTCGGAAGGCACTAAAATCGTTTCTATAAAAAAGAGAAAGATAAAAAATTGCTTGCCATAAGCAAAAGATGTAAATTTGTTCATTTTTTGCACAAATTCGCCACTTACAAAGTGATTTCATTACAAAAAGGACTAATATACTTGTAAATTCAGAGGACTGTTTACTTGGGGGCTTCCCCACAAAGTTATTCAATTACAGTCTCTGCTTAACTTTACTACAAGTACTGCTGCGGTCGCCGCGCCACGCTCTCCATCGGTGATGCCCGGGGCATGTACATGGGCCAGCTTGTCTACTATGGTCGCTGTGCCACGCTCTCCATTGGTGACGCCCGGGGCGTGTACACAGGCCAGCTCGTCTTCTGCGGTCGCCGCGCCATGCTCTCCATCGACGATGCCCAGGGCGTGTACATGGGCCAGCTCATCTACTGTGGCCACCACGCCACACTCTCCATCGGCGATATCCCGCCACTTCACGGGATCCTCGAAGGCATCATCATCTGCAACGCCTCCACCGGGGCGTCCGGGGACTATGCCATCGTCGTCAACCGCAACCTCGACAGCGACGCCTCCGCCAGGGCGTCCAAGGACTACGCCATCGTCGCCAGCCACAACCCTAACAACGGTGTTAGGGCAGGAAATGCCTCCCGCCAAAGGAGGAGCATAGCGAACGACGGTGAAGTCGACGACGTACGGCGCCCACCAGCACCCCTTCTTCTTCGGCAACAGCGACTCCTCAGCAAGGGCGGCACGCACCATCTCATCTATGCTAGATAACCTCCGGCTCAACATCATGCTCCAGATTCACGAGCGAATTTGTGAGTTTTCTCTCTCTGGCATTACTCTTCCTCACTCAGGAACCGCCGCAACGAACGGACGCATTCGGCGGAAAGGAAGAAGAAGGAGAGATAGCGGCTCAGAGGCTAAAGAAGAGGTGGGTTGAGAACTCCCCTCCCCTCCCTATTTAAAGAGGAGGCGCTACAGCTAAGGAAAGGTGAAAGGTTGGACGAAAAACCCTCTCCTTTCCCCTCCTTAAATACGGAATTAATGCTGATAGGTACCTGAGGGGACGCGTCGGAACTGACAGGACGTGCCCCGGTCGACGAGGCATCCTCCCTGGTCAAACTGGACACTGCCTAGGTATGGCCCGCCACTGACCCACTCTGGACATGGCAATTAAGGCGCCCACATGGGCAGACGACCCTTCGCCTCCTCTTGCAGGGCCACGGAGCGATCCGACGATAGGACCTCTGTAAAGGGGAGCCCAATGCATCTCTGGGGTCGACCATGCAGCCCAAGAGAGATGACAAACGAACGTCCAAAGAAAGATAAGCATCTCTGCCTCCTTGCTTTACGCATTAAAATTTATTACCGAGCTTCCGACCACGTCAAGCGGCGGGGACATGAACATTACTCGGGGGCTGCCGAGGATATCTACCAGTCTAGACATCCTTCTCACCCAACCCCTCCATACGCTTGAAACCAGGGGCGCAAAATATGGGCATAAAACATTGAGTAAAACTGGACGAACTAGTAGACCCTACGCCTCGATAGCTACGGTGTTTCTATTCATCAGAAAATCATGCTCAACGCCCCTCGCATCTCCAGCTTCGACGTCTGCCTTCTCAAGAAGGGTTCGGGGGGGGGGGGGTCCGCCTATAGAATCTCCCCTAAAGGAGAAGCTGTCAGGTTGCCCAAGTTAATTAAGCGGCTCGGACCGCCACCGAGATACGAAAAACAAAGAATAGCGATTCTTATGCAGGTTACTCCAACCTCATCACAAACATCAGGGCCCGAACCCCGCACGGACACATCTGGTAGGAGCTTTCTATCACTCATACCGTCAAGGTAACGTTACCGACCCTGCCTTCATTTCGATTATATTATACATATGCAAAACATCCCAACGCTTCATGTCGCATCACGAAACGGCCGTCGCCTCATTCGATATAGGCGGCGGCAGACCGAGGTTCAAAGGCCGGCCCACGAAGGGCTCGAGGCCGCCTCGTGCCGAACAGAGCCAGGGAGAAATAACTGAGACAAGCCCCAGCGGCCCTACCCGACCCCGCTTAGAAGCGGATAGGGACGTCTCAACCTTTTCTCGTTCGATTCTAACCCCGAGCCAAACCCACAGAATCTCCATCAAGGAGAGGCCATCGGGCCGCCTGAGCCTATCGAATGGCTCGGGCATCTACCGGGAGGCGGGTTAAGAAGTTGTGGAGTACCACTAGAGGGCTCTGCCGACCCCATCAGCAAATGATGGACCTGGATTCCACATGAACATACCCGTTAGTGAGCTCGTTGAGCGTGATACTCGAGCCATCGAGGCAAGTGTTATTTACTCAGCCCCTTCGATTGCGAAAATCGAGGACGGGGTAACACACAAATTACGACCGACCCCTATCAGACCCTGACAAGGCCCGGGGGCTTGAGCCAATCAATACAGGGACACAGGTTTGAAGGCCCTACCTCGCTGAGCCCATAGAGTCCCTAGTTGGGGATTTCTGTTGGAAGACAAGGCAGGGAATATTACAATGCCATCCAAGGACTTCGTCGACCCTGTCACCAAAACCACGGTTCTGGTCTCTAGTAACCCCTGACCCCAGCAAATGCAGGGGGTCGGACCTTACTCGGGGCTGGTTCAGGTACGGCTACCTCCCTTCCTTCTTTTGAAACAATCTCCTCGCATCAAGACCAGCAGCAAGATTTGGGGGAACAGATTGGTAAGATCACAAAAATCAAACAAAACGAAATTACGAAGCAAAATCATGAAACTACGTCCAGACTCGAAAATACCGACACTTGTTCACATATTACATATAAGTTGTTCTCAAAATTATTCGACTAACTACTCCCGCGAAGGGAGAACCATCTCTTTCAGATTATCCGCCAGGATTTTCGCAAGGGGAGCAACCATCTTCTCCATTGCCTCCAGCTCATCATCCTCATAGGTGGATAGGAAACCTTCGCTCATCACCTTTAGGTTGATTTCCTTCTTGTAATGGGCATGGGCGACGGTGAAGGCCTGGGTGATCCCGGCGTGAAAAGCACTCTCCTCAAGCTAGCCCACCCGAGCCGTGATACCTGCGGCATGAGCCGCAAGCGGGCTGGTCTCCACCGGCTCCACCACCTTTAGGGCATCAAGGACCACCCTAACCATAGCTTGCAAAAGATTGTGCTCATCGCTCTCAGCCTGAAGGGCCCTTCGTGCATGAGCAAGCTCTTTTTCCAGCTTGACGGGGACGTTTTCGGTGCTCAACCTTCGGCTCACCGCATCACTGAGATCCGCCCGGAGAGAGCGGACCACCTCAACGTCCTCGTCCACCTTCTGCTGAAGGGCCGTGGCCCTACTCTCGGTCTTCCGCCCGAGGTCCCGCTCCATCTCCAGCTCCTTCAGGACCTCGCCGGCCTTCTCATTAGCTGTGGCATTCCTCCGCAGTAGCTCGTCTCGCTCCTTTCGGAGCCTGGCGATCTCCTCCCCATCTAGCTTTGACCTCGCTAACAAATCCTCAAACATCCCATGGGCCTCCTCCATGTCCTGGCACGCCTGGGCCTCTCGCTCCTAGGCGGCAGTAAGCTGTGCGGCCATATCTGCTCGTAGCTAGGCCTCCTCGGAAAGGTGACCCCACTCTGCCTTCTGCTTGCGGAGGAATCGGGATTTATTCCGACTATGAGCAACAAGAATCTAAAGAGGAAGAAGACTGGTATCAGAAATGCGAAAACACAAAAACATGCGAAGAAAGAAGAAAACCAAGCAAATACCTGAGTAGTAGGGATAACGATCTCACGGAGGGCTCCTCTGGCCTAGTCCAGGGCGTCCAGCATGGTTGAGATCCTGACGTCAAGACCCTCCCGCTCCATGCTCTCGGAATGATCGTTGAGCGAGAAAAGGGCCACCGTCGGATCCTAGGCGGCCGTCCACTGGAGTGGCGGCACCCCCCGCATGGGGGAGCAGCTGCCTCCCGACAAGGGGGCCGGGGGCGGCTCCATCCTGATCCTATGCGGCACCACCACCATGACGCCCGAGGGCCCTCCGACTGGATCCTCCTCCTAGGCCGCCTCGAGCGCCACGGGCGGATCCACCTAGGCCTCCAGTGGCGCAGATTGCACTACGCCCTTGAGCGCCATCATGGCTATGCCCGGCTGATCCTAGCTTGGCGCGGTCACGACTACCTCCACCGGCGGTATGCGGCCCTCGGCCGACTGTACCACGTCCGCCATGGAGGAAGCCGCCTGCTCGATAACCACCGCGGGCGTGGGCACCACCACAGATGCCATCGGGTCAGCCAACGCGGCTCCAACGTCGGCACCACTCCTGCCAGAAACAGGGGTGATGCCAGGCGACGCCATCCATCCCACTTAAATGGAGAGGCTCTTCTTGGGCGCCAGCCCTAGGGGGTGACCTGCCCGCAAGAACCTATACAAAGGTAATAGCCATTAGGTCAAAATAGAAATGGAAAAAGGATGAAAACATGGGAGTCAGCAGCTTACATTGACGTCCTTGGCTGATGGAAGCGTTTTGGGGACGGATCCCCAGATCCCTGTCCTGACTCATTTGGGCAGGACTGTTTTGAGCCCGCCCCCTGCTCCGGGGCAGGGGGGCTCACCTCGTGGGGCGTGGCACCAGAGCTGCTCCCCTCCATCATCTCGTGGGGCGCACGCACCAGAGCCGCTCCCCTCCATCGTCTCATGGGGTGCGACACTAAAGCCACTCCCCTCCACCATCACCTCGGGGTCGGCAGTGGTAGGCCCACTTTCATCCATCCACCGGTCCTCGGCCGGCACGCCGTGCAAAGCGGCGGACTCGCCGTCCTCCACCGACCTCACCGATTCACTTCCCTCCGCGTGGAACAGGAAGGGTCCCTACACGGACGGGTGGCCACTTGTCAGCATGTCCTCATCCTCTAGAATGCCCCAATCCACGCCGACGGCTACCTCATTATCGTCGTCATCATCGTCGTTGTCATCCTCACTGCTCACGTCCTCTCCCCGATCCCGTGCCTCCTGCTTCAGTCGTTTCACCTTCTTCATCTACTCCCTAGCTTTCTTGTCCCGCTCAGCCACGAGTCGATTCACTGCCACCATGGCCTTGTCCTTCGGCAGTGGAACCGGACTATCTTTGAAGACTAGCCCCCTCGGCTGGTCCCAACATCACAAAAGCAAGTATAAAAAAATAGAGATTCAGGAAAAAGAAAAGAGCATGGGAGAAGAGGGCTTATAAATTCAAAGAACCTAGGTTCCAGCCGCATTGGGGGATGTCCGAGCACCGGATACACAATGTTGAGGATGCTGCCTTTGGAATCCTTCGTCGGCTCCGTCGCCTCCTTAACGCGCTGCGCCACTTCCAAAAAAGGGAGCGCCTCGTCAACAAGCACCGTCCCCTCAAACGACATTCCAGGCATCATCTGATGTAGGGGAAGCACGCGCGCCATCAGCGGCGCCACCCTCCTCGCATGATAGGCTCCGATAATCCCCGTCCCCTTTACGCCCTGATCCTTCAGGGCTTGGAGGGCGAAAAGAAGGTCGGAGAGGTGTTTCTTGTCTTTGGACTGGACGCCCCAGCTCCATGACTCCGGAGCATCTTCAATAAGGCATCCAGTGTACCTCGGTAGGGTGGCACTCACATCATCCCTAACATAAAACCACTACGAGTGTCATCCCTTATTGGATGTCGCCAGACGCATGTATGGGTAACCCCTCGACCGGGTATGGCGTAGATGAATGCTGGCACATCCCATCGGCGCGTTCACATCCTTCCCCACAACCTTCCTCTTCGACAAACTAATGGTAAAGAAATACCGCCGCAGATCGAAATGGGGATCGATCCCTAGGAAACCCTCGCACAAGGCAACAAACGCTGCCATGTGTCGAACCCCATTGGGAGTTAGATGCTGTAGCTCCACCTCATAATAATCCAGCAGCCCCCAAAGGAATCTATGCGCGGGTACCGCAAATCCCTGCTCATGGAAGATGGCGAAAGAGATGACATAGCCTTCGGGCGGCACCGGCTCACCCTCGTCGCTAGGTAGCAGCCACTCCTAGACGACGGACAATGGGCGGAGAAGGCCACGGTGGACGAGGCCCTCCAAACGCCATGAGGTGATGCTAGATCTGCCCCATAACTCCATTAAAGCAATTGGGGAGAAAGGTGGGCACGAGCTCGACGGCGGCTATAGGGTAGGTGCGAGCTTGACGGCGGCCGCAACACGAACACAAGCCGGTCGACGGTGGCAATGCGGGTGCAGGAGGCTAGGGCGATTGGCGGCGGATGTTTCAGAACGCAAAGGCAGGGGAGTGAAACACGAAACCTTGGGGGTGAACCCCGTGGTTTTATAGGGGCAACAGATGCGAGAAGGGCAACCGTCCACCTCGATCTCTAGGCTTGCCACACGCACCACCGCGTCACGTCCCGAGACACGCGCCCGTAGTCCCTATCCTCTCACCCCAAAAATCACGGTGGACGGTTCACCTTCCCTAGGTGAATCCAGACTCTACCCACCAGGGAAACGCAAGCCACGAAGACCTTTTTTCTCTTTGGCCCACCTAGGGCCCAGAAGCTCAGCGGTCGGCCCAACTAAGGAAGGGTCCACGAACGATCCAAAATCAAGGGTGCAAGCACCAGTTAGGTCAGCCCTGAATGAGTTCCCCGCGAACGGGATGCCACGACCCCCTCGGAAAAACATCTAGTTGACAAAAAACTAAGTACTTCAGCCATACCCGCGAAGGGACCGATACAACCCCCCGGGCGACTCTACTCGAATCACCCGGGGGCTCGGGGGCTACACCCATCGGGTGCGCTCGCGCGCACCCTCTGGCAAAGTAACTTCGATGAAATAAAAAAAACACCCTCTAGGCGGTTCTACTCGAATCACCTAGAGACTCGGGGTTTACTATCGGGGACCTAATACCGGGGTACCCCAGAAGGTGGAACCAATAATCACCGAACGTTAAAAACTTCTGGACGGATAAGGGCACCGTTACGTCCCTTGTTCGAATGATAGGAGTTTGGTTCCGCCTCGCCCGACGCCTTTAAAGATAGCTCTGCCTCACCCGAGGGCTCAGGGCTAGTCTCCATCTCGCCCGACGCCTTTGGGACAGGCTTGGTCTCGCCCGAGGGCTGAGGGATAGACTCTGCCTCACCCGACGCCTTTGAAGATAGCTCTGCCTCGCCCGAGGGCTCAGGGCTAGTCTCCGTCTCGCCCGACGCCTTTGGGATGGGCTCGGTCTCGCTCGAGGGCTGAGGGATAGACTCTGCCTCGCCCGACCCCAGAGGGGTGGGCTCGGTCTCACCCAAAAGATAAGGCCTAGGCAAGACAAGATGTTCGGGTCAACCATGGCTCCGAGGACCATACCCTGCGCCCTGGCAGGAAAAGTACTGCTAGGAAATGATGGGACAGGTGCTTTAGACCCTTCCGGGCGCCATAAAGCCCGAAAGGTATTACAGGTACGTGCTCCTCGCCCTGTAGAGTTGTGGGCACTGCCTTCAGCTCTGGGACATGGAACCCGATAGAGATATACGACAACCGCTACGCTCTAGAAAAGAATTTGTTATCCCCACGAACGACGGATTTTCCGTCGTCATGCTATGGACCCAAGGGAGCGGAGCCCGCTTCCTGACCCCTCAGGTCCACCAAGTCAGGACAGCTTGCCCACGACGCTACTCCGGACCCCGACCCCGCGTCCCTCCGACAAAGACTCATAGGAACCAGAAGGCATGTGGAGCAAGGCTAGGGAGGCTCATAAGTCAAACCACCATGCTGCAACCCATACCCTATGCAGGTCAGCATTCTGTAACCAACCTGACATTCTACAGAGGCATCGACAGTATTGTAGGCGCTTATCTTCCTTCGCACTCATCAGAATGAAGAACCAGGCCATGTAGACGTGAGCCACAAGATTAGGTAAAGCCCTCATCCTTGTAAAGCCAGCCCCTTCATCTATAAAAGGGGATGCGCTTCTCCCATCAAAGGGACGGACTTTTGACCGAACAACACAAGACACACACACACAGTCAAGTTGCTATAAAGCTCTTGGCCTCCTTTCAACCCTTCCATCAGAGACTTGGGACCAGTCCCTCTCTCGATCGTTTGTACTCCCTACTACAAACCGTTCACGGTGCTAATAACACGAGCAGCAACAAACTGGACGTAGGGACATTCGGCCCGAACTAGTATAAATCTTGTGTCCTTTAGTGCACCATCCGAGCCTAACGCGCATTACTATAAATTTACTTACCGATGCTTGTACGAAACACCGACAAGAACCCACCGAACCTATTGATCTCATGCTACACAACCAAGTGCATAGTTGCGCCAAGTTTGATAACCATGTCGTAGAGCGCAACAGGTTCATGGAGGAACTGAAATTGGAAAGGAAAACGTAGAGAAAGGTGGATGAGGAGATTGAGATCAAGCAGCCAAGGAAGGAGCAGGTTCCTAGATCACATCTAATGCAAGACTTTTCCAAGCCATTTGTGACAACAAGGTTAGTGAAGCCTCATATAGTTCCTAGCGAGCCAAGATTTCACATTAGGTTAAATGAGGGCATCCGCTCATGCATGCACATCCCAAAGTCTGGCATCGATGATGCGCATTAGGCCATTGGGAACATGCATGCATGCATATTCTGAAGTACACCATTAGGATGTGCATCAGGCCTTTGGGATGCGTATGCATGCACGGGCGCACTCATTTAACCTTGTGTGAAATTTTGCCTCCCTCGGAACTATATGAGGCTTCATTGATGTTGTTTGCACAAATGGCCTGGAAAAGTCTGGCACAGGATGTGCTCTCGGGACCTACTCCTTCCTCATCTGCTCAATCTTAACCAAGGAACCCACCAAACCTATCAACCTTGTGCTGCATAGCCAAGTGCATGCTGCCAGTTGCTCCAAGTTCATTAGCCATGTCGCAGAGCGCATCCTACACCTACTGCTGTGGTTGGAGGCGTCGAGGATGCAGCCGACACCGGTGAAAGAAACTTGTTTCTTGCTCATCGTCGTGGCTCTGTTCTGCAACTTGGGGCCACCTACATAGCCGAAAAGCAAGAGGATTCGAAACTGTTCGAACCTATCCACCAGGTACTTGATGCGGCCCTCATAAGGCTCTGGGAGGACTAGCATTGTCTCCTCCATCTTGATCTGCACCAGCATGGTCACCATCCGCACCCGCGAGGCAAAGGCCTCGCTGCCCCATCGTTCTCCGAACGCCTTGTTGCAGGCCTTGTCGTCAAGCGCCTTGCTGTAGTCAGGCACATGTTCTTGGTGCTGGTGCAAGAATCCAACCTCCTACTGGACGGTGACCTCTTCACCGCCGTCAGTGTCTTCTTGGAAGAGACATAGGCAGGTGGCGATCTAGAGCTGCACTTGTTGGCCGCCTTGCCACCGGTGCCAACAACTGCCACCTAGGCGATCCTACGATGCTGCAACGACATCTCCACGAGCGCCAATAGCCGCCGTGGTCGTCGTCCTCTAGCTCTCGCCGCCTCAGTAGCCATCATCCCTGACCCCCGACCAGATACGGATCAACCAGGACTCCAGTAGGAAAACAAAAACTCTTGAAACGGTGAAACCGTGAGCGGAGTAGGGGTTGGGTGCATCCACGTCCGCCGCCTGCCTACGCCTCGTCCGGTTCTCGCGTGATTGATTGATCATAACACATCTTTCGCCTAGTTGCGTCCATCTATGCCCACTTATCGCTCGCCGCTCAAGACTTGGGGAGTTTTTAGTTAGAGGGGCACGTAAAGAATGTTTAATTGGCTCTCATTTACCCCCTTGGTCGTTGTTTCGGTCCTACATCATATTTATCGGCATCCCTATAGTTTTGTCTTAAAAAATTCTATTTTTTGTATTGAAATGAACCAAATATATAACTCCCACAAAGATTTATTCCAAGGCATCCCATTCTACTTTATATTAAAATGAACCAAATATAACTCCCACAAAGATTTATTCAAAGGCAGAGATATTTGATTTACTAGTAGTTGCTTGTACTTTCTAAAAAAAAGGCTCCAATTGCTATAATCTCTTTGTTTATCATAGTGTTGCACAGATGCAACTTTGTCCATTAGCTCGTTCCTTGAATTTTGTTTACATCGATGGTGGGAGAAAGAAGATTGGGCACGAATCCTCCTTTGCTACATACATCAAACTGTAAAAATGGTAATATACGTTCTAGTATCTACTTACATGTTCAATCCTACGCAAGTTAAACGTGGTGAATCCAATCTTTCTCTTATATATATATACAAATATGAATATGCTTTATTTCGGCGTCTGCAATTTACATGTCTTGAGTGTAAAAGCCTACAGTATGTCACAAATTTCTCTCTGTTAATAATGGGTCTTGGAATGGGGTGGATCGCTCTCCTTTCGCTTGGCCTTTAGCTTTTGTTTGGGAAGCTACGATCCACTCGCCATTGGCCATGCTATTTTCTCCTACATACAATATCCATTGTTGTTCTTGCACAAGGATTGAAGGATCTGTTGGACACACTCAGCGCTAGAAGATTCTCCAACCCTTTCTCAGGATCTGACTTTCCCAACACGGCCAACCAGCGCCCGTCTCTCTCCACGCGTCACTCCGCCGCGCGGCCGGCCGTCGCCGGCCGGGAACCCAGTCAGCTCCTCTCCCGCCGCCGCCATAATTTAAACGCCCACGAAGCACCAAATGCCCGCCCTGCCCCTGCTTCTCTCCACACCGACTCCGGGGCCGCGCGTGCCTGTTCCGGTCATTTCCCGCCTCACGTAACCCGCTTGCCGAGTCCACCTTCACCTCAGAACAAACCCGTCCCCGTCGCACGTCGACGTGCGCTCGCAGCCGCTGCGCACCCCCACTGCCGCTCCACCGATGGCCGGGCCGACGCCGACCTACTCCGCGATCGTGTCCCACACCGCCGCCTTCCTCGCCGAGCTCATCGCCGACCCGCTCCTGCGTCGGCACCTCCTCTCGGCGGCCGCGGCCGCGGACGGCGGCGGCGGGCAGCAGCACCCGGCGGCCACGCTCCAGGCGCTGTCCCTCGTGTCGGACGCGCTCGACACCGCCGCCTCAGGCTCGGCGTCCCCGTCGTCGCTCCGCGCCCCGGAGCGCCTGCTGCGGTCGCTGCCGGCCGCAACCCCGCTCTCCTGCCTCCTCCTCGCGCTGGCCCGCGCCGCGCGCCGCGGCGGCGGCGGTGCGGCCGCGGCCGCCGTGCTCAACCTCTTCGCGCTGGACCCCGCGCTGGCACGCCATGAGCTCGCGCCCGCCCCCTTCGAGGCGCTCTTCGCGCCGCGGCTCCTCCCCGTCATGCGCCACTTCGCCGCGCGCCGAGCCGCGGCCGCCGCCAAGGCCATGGACGAGGAGGGCGGGTCGGACGAGACCACGGCGGTGTCGGACGAGGTCATGGACGAGGAGGGCGGGTCGGACGAGGAGAGCGGGGCGCAGGCGCAGGAGATGCGAGTGCTGGAGCGTGAGTACGAGAGGGTGCTCGACGCCAACTGCAAGGCGTACGCGCTCTACCTCAAGAGGATCCTCGAGGCCGGCGAGCCATTGGCGGCGGTGTCGCCGTCGCCGTCGCCGCAGCCTCCTCCGCCGGAGCTCGTGTTCGGCGTCGGCGCCGACGAAGACAGTCGCGGCGACGAGGACGCCGCGCCGGAGAACGACGAGTCCGCTGCCAGCTCGCAGAGCGACCTACGGGACAATGTAATACCGCTACACGCTCCGTTCTCCTCACTCGCCCCCATACCCATTCTCAAGCACACGGCGTCATGACGAGATCCCGGTGACCTTTTTGCAGCCGATGTGGGCGGAGACGGAGGAGCAGCCGGGCGATCTTTACCCACGGCGGCAGAGCAGCGTCAGGGGCAGGAGGGACCTCATGAGGCCGCCGAGCCTGTACCCGCAGCGCGTGCCGCCGCACCTCATAGTGCAGCAGCAAACGCCGCCGGTGGGCAGAGCGAGCCCGGCGTCAAGGATCCGAGCGGAGCACCCGCGGTCGCGTTCGCCGGCGGCACCATCAGACGACAGCATGGAGGAGTCTTCCTCCGAGCTCTTTGCCGGCAAAGAGGTGCGTGCTCTGCAACTTGCATTGGCGTCCATCGAGACGCAAGAGCTTACTATACTACTACTAGTTAATGTGTTTAGTAGCATCTCGTTGCATGATTAGAGTTCAGAGATTCAGGGCAGTTTTTTCTTTTTTCAGTTAAGAAAAGGAAAACGAGAAGCGTGGGTGATTTCAAAAAAAAAAGTGTTGTCGGTCGTTTTGTGCTGATTTTCAATTTTTCTAAGGTAACATGGCAGCAATTTAAAGAATTGGACAAATTAATCTTAAATGTAGGTTCAGGACCCTTTGCATAACAAATGTTCAGACTTCAGAGAACATGATTAGAGGAGAGCATTGAATAATTGCAAAATATAGGGATTCGTCCAATTAGACCATTTGAGTACAGCGAGAGTACTACCCTGCATATAAACCACTCAATGCATCTATTTGAGTTGTTCCATCCAAGTGATCTAGCTTAACCAATGGATTTTTTTTATGCTTTAATAACCAATGTTTTTTTTAGTGTTACTTAAATGGGGTCGTATGTGTAGTGCTCGCAAAATATGCCTGTGAAAACGCCTTTAGCTTTTCAGAAAGTTGGAACCACCTACCGATGTAGGAAACAAAAATCGCTCCACCATGCCTTATATAAGTTCAAAAACATAACCACCGTAACGGGAAAAAAAACTTGACTTAAATAAAATTCATCAACAGTGCAGTCAGCATAAAACTACTTTTTTATTTGTTTATATGTTATCTTAGCATTTTGCCATTGAAAGAAATCTCAACGCTAATTATCAAGGTTAACAAATTACCACGTGCCATTAAGCAGAGAGGATAAAATAGAACAAGTACCTCTCTATGTGTTGATAAATTACCCACCAGTTTCATTGCACAAAAATCTACCCAGAAATAGCATTATCTCTCTCATTATTTAGTTTGTAGACATGTAAGATATATGTAAAGTTTTTTGTTCATTATTTGTAAAATCTCTTGAATTTGAGGGATTTTAAGAATATATTACATATAAAAAATTAATGGTTAAAGATACTTATCAAAGACCATGCAAAGTTAAACTCGATTAAGTATTTTTTTTTACTGGAGGTAGTATGTGGTTCTCCCTTTTCACAATATTTATTATCATTCTGGCTAACCTCACACAAAATAAGAATAAGAAACATTAAAGAGGAAAACTATAGGTACTCCCTCCATCCCCAAATAAATCAACATGAGCTATCCTAGAAGCATCTCCAAGAGTTCCCAATAAAGCATCCCAATCGATTTTTGGCGAGGATAGAAAAAAAAAACCCATCTCCAAGAGTTCCCAATCTCACCTCCCAATCTTTTGACACTTGGAAAAAAAATACCGAAAACGTGGATATATCCGTGCGTGGAAACCGCATGTATCGGTCTCCCAATCTAAGGTGCAAGGACGTGGGAAAGAATAAAGAGTAGAAAAGAGTTCCTGATGCAAATGTACAAGAGAGAATATATAAAAGTGGTTAGGATAATTTAGAAATAGTTTAGGATTCATGATGTAAAATTGTCTTCTATATTTTAGGAATGAATTATTAGAAACTGTTGGAGATAGTCTTATTTATTCATCCCAATACTTTTTTGGCGAGTTGGAAAACTCTATAGATTTGGAAAGAAATTCTTGAGAACTCTTGGAGGTGCTCTAAGTCAAACTTTTGTAACTTTGACCAACTTTATAGAAAAAAATATGAACACCTATACCACCAAGCAATGCATTATGAAACTAAGGTCCATGGTGTATCTGATGGTGCTAATTTGCATTATAAATATTGGTGTTAGTTTCTATAAATTTGATCAAAATTAAAAAAGTTTAAGACAACTCTATAAGTTGATATATTTGGGGGATGGGGACAATTCATCAGTCCTAGATGTCTTGCATCCCCATTGGCAGATACATTAGGCTAGGGAGATGTGACTGAGTGTTGCAAATACACTGAAAAAATTTAGAGACTTAAGGAAGTTTTCGAACGTGAGAATTAAAAGTAATTTAGGGGAAAAATCCCCCTAGTGCGCCTCATGTAAAAAACCTTTCTCTCTTAATACAAATACGCGTAAATCTTTTGCGTGATTGAGAAAAAAAATTAGGAGAAAAATAGATCCTAGAATGAAAAATACTATGAAGCATAAGGAGTTTAGCTTCAGTGTATGTTGAGTAAGTACAGTCCAAAAATGATACTATTTCGTGATTGGACAGAGTATATTGAGTTATTGACAGATTAGATGGTAATAAGTAAGAGATGTAAACCATCTTTAGTACCGAAGGCATATACACCGTGTCAACATTCGAGATTTTTTTATAATTTTAAATTTTAAATTTTAAAATATGTAAACTTACAACAGTATTTTAGAACCCTAAACAATTTTAATCCAAAAACTTTTCAACTACAAAGTTATAGATCCTGTCGATGGCTACAACTTTGATATAAAGTTTGTCTTAATCGAGGCTCATATGAAAAAGTTATGAATTATTTTTTTTTAAAAGTCAGTGTGCCACATCACCAAAAAAATAAAAAATAAACAGAAATATAACAAACTGACATGCGGGCCCCACATGTAGGAGCCACGCCAGCGCGCCACGTCAGCCTCTAGAGTGGGTTTGGACCTAGATGATACCCGAAGCCAAGTTCATGGGCCTGGAATTGACATTTTTAAAGTAGAGGGACCTAGATGACACCTCTTGCCAAGTTAAAGGACTGCTCGCGAATTTTCTTTTTTATTTTATATTTTACATCGAAGACCATATACACAACCATTTTTTTGAACTACATAGACAGTTGCTAAATAAGGGAGTTGTTATGTTTCAGATACCTGAATTTTTAGAAATTTCAGGCAGCAATCTTACACGATCAATCACAAGTGACATTTTCAAAGAAAAATATAACCAAACAATAAAGAAATTATATGTTATCTGAAAAATATTTTAAACAATCAAGTACCTAAGATATAGAAGTGGTTAAATAAAGTTAGAAAAAAAGTCTACTTAACCCCTCACCTTTCATACTTGGTCTACTTCACCCCCCAACTATAAAACCGTCTGTTTTACCCCCTGAACTTTCTAAAACCGTCTATTTTAACCCCTGGACGGTTTTCAGCGGCGGTTTTGCTACAGTAACAACGGGTCTACTACAGTAGCGCCGGTTTACTACAGTAAAGGCGCGTTTGAATTTCCTTTTTATTTATTTTCGGTGAATTTTTGAAAAATCATAGTGAATCATAAAAAAATCATAAAATAAAAAATCTAATTTTATTGAACTCCACATGAGTAGATCTACACAGTGAATATATAATACGGTATGCTTTAGTACAATTTTTTTTGTAGCTTTAGATTAATTGGAAAATCCAATTTTGTCTGTAATTAATTAGAATTTATCTATAACTAAGTTATACATAGTCCAATGAGTACGAAATTTTTGCTATAGTTCAAGCATACAATAATTAGCGTACCATAAAAATTTTACCACAATTGGACCATAAAAGCTGCAGCTATGAATTATTCCAATTAATTACAGACAAAATTATATTTTTCAATTAATCTAAGGCTACAGTAAAAATTTTGTACTAAAGCATACCGTATTATATATTCACTATGTAGATCTACTCATGTGGAGTCCAACAAAATTAGATTTTTTATTTTATGATTTTTCTATGATTTACTGTGATTTTTCAAAGATTCACTGAAAATAAAAAAAAAGGAAATTCGAACCACCATCACTGTAGCAAACCCGTCGTTACTGTAGTAAAACCGCTGTAAAAAAACCGCCCAGGGGTAAAATAGACGGTTTTAGAAAGTTCAGTGGGTAAAATAGACGGTTTCATAGTTGGGGGTGAAGTAGACCAAGTATGAAAGGTGAGGGGTTAAGTAGACTTTTTCCAATAAAGTTACGTGTGCACAATAGGTAAGTGGTGTACAAAGTAAAAGTAGTGGTCCTAGTACGTCTCAAACGAGCCATTTGTCTATGATTCATCGGCATCATCGCAGGGGAGTTGGCACTTGAATATTCGAGTGTGATTCGTCTTTATTTTTTCCCTCTGCTGGAAGCTGAAAGCTTTGGCATGCCAAATCTTGGAACACGCGCGCATGCCATGTGTGCCCTGAATTGGTCAATCCTAGGAACGTGCGTTGACAAGGAAATCTACTCGATCAAACCAATGCCAAAGCTTGACAGCATGCTAGCTTCCAGCGCGCGGTTTAATTTGATTTGAGTTGCCAATGCCGCCTGCCTTGTCTCGTAGGAAAAGATCGCGGCGCCGCCATTGTCCTCCTCCAAGCAGCCACGCCCACGCGCCGACGCCGGCCGGCTGTCTCCGGAGCCAGCGAGGTAAGCAAGCCGCCACCGCCGCCACCACCACAGCTGCTGAGGATGATCCCAAGGCGATTTCACTAACAAACACCTACGTTCATATACCAGCAGCAGCTCCCCAGCGCGCGGCAACGACGCCGCCGCCGTCGACACGCCGGGGGCCGCTGCCGACGCCCAAGGACTTCGTGTGCCCGATCACCAGCCAGGTGTTCGACGACCCGGTGACGCTCGAGACCGGGCAGACCTACGAGCGGCGCGCCATCCAGGAGTGGCTGGACCGGGGCAACGCCACCTGCCCCATCACCCGCCAGCGCCTCCACGGCGCGCAGCTGCCCAAGACCAACTACGTCCTCAAGCGCCTCATCGGCGCCTGGCGCGACCAGCAGCAGCCGCAGCGGCGGCCGTCCCCTTCCCCTTCCGGTTCCCCGCCGCCGGCCACGCCTCCTCCGGCGACAACCGGCATGGAGGGCGACAGCCCCGCGCCGCCGCCGTTCATTGTCCCCGTCAAGGCTGCCGCCACCTCGTCGCCGTCCCCGGAAGCCAACACCAGCGCCAGCGCGCCGTCGCCCACCAGCGTCATCGCGCAGGCCTCTCTCGAGAGCGCCGTGGCCGAGCTCCGCGCCGCCGTGTCCTGCCTCTGCACGTCCGAGGACCTGGCGCAGTCCGAGCGGTCGGTGCTCAAGATCGAGCGCCTCTGGCGGGACGCAACCGCCGGCGGTGTTGGGGTTTAGTCCCACATCGTGTAGCGATGGTGGGGGAGCACAACATATGAGGCGGGAGAAGCCCCCACCTATCAGGCTAGTCTTTTGGGTTGAGTAAGCCCAAGGCCTTATATGTTGTAGCTCCGATGGACCTGGGACCTGTGGGAGCGCAGGCTCGTGGTAACGAGCCGGGCCGGCTGTAAGCCAGCTCCAAGATCGTGAACTCGGTGGTCACCGCCGGTTCCAACAATTGGTATCGGAGCCGAGACGTCCATGGTGGTCACCGCCGGTTCCAACAGGCGGTAGCTCCGATGCCGAGCCGGCCATTCTCGCCGCGCTCGCCAGGCCCGCCGTCGTGAACGACTTAGTGGAGATCCTCTTCAACTCCGTCAGCGCGCAGGTGCTCCGGGTCGCCGTGTTCCTCCTCGCCGAGCTCGCCTCCCGGGACGACGCCGTCGTGCAGACGCTCACCAGGGTCGACTCCGACGTCGACTGCCTCGCCGCGCTCTTCAAGAAAGGACTGGCGGAGGCCGCCGTGCTCATCTGCCTGCTCGCGCCCGAGCCCGAGCAGCTCGTCGAGATGGACCTGGCGGAGGCGCTCGTCACCACCATCCGCCGCGGCGGCGACGAGGACCCGCTCAAGATGTGCGTCCGCCCCAAGGCCGCGTCGGTCATCCTCCTCGGCCAGATCCTCGTCGAGGCCGCCGGCGCGGCGGACAGCTCCACGTCTCCGGTGCCAAGGTCCGCGCTGCTGTCCGAGAGGTTCATTCGGAGCCTCGCCGCCAGCCTGGAGGCCGAGCCGGTGGAGGAGAGGCTGGCCGCCATGCGGATCCTTCTCAGGTGCATCTGGGAGGACGGACACTGCCGGAGCAGCATCGCCGAGAAGGCGTCCCTCGGCGCCGTCCTCGACGCCTTCCACGCCGTCGGCGACGCCGACAAGATCGACATCGTGCGCTTCCTCTACGAGCTGCTCAAGCTGAAAAAGTACCAATGCAACTCGATGCCGCAAAGAATGCCATTCGTTCTTGATGTACCTACCCACTACTTGATCTATCTCATCGAATGATATTTCTTCTTCCAGGCGATCGGCGCCGGAGCGTCTTCTTCGCACGATCAAGGAGGGTGGCTCCTTCAGCATGATGCACACGCTGCTCGTGTACCTGCAGTCCGCGCCGCCGGAGCACAGCCCTGTCGTGGCGGGGCTGCTCCTCCAGCTTGATCTCCTGGTGGAGCCGAGGAAGATCAGCATGTACCGCGAGGAGGCCGTGGACTGCCTCATCCAGTGCCTGAAGAACGCCGACTTCCCGCGGTGCCAGCTCCTCGCCGCCGAGACCATCATGTGCCTCCCGGGGAAGTTCTCGTCGTCAGGGAGGCCGCTCGCCCGGTCCACGCTGCTGAAGTTCGCCAGGGTCAAGGAAAGGTACCGGCAGTCGCAGGACCTGAACGCCGCTCGCGCCGATGGCGAGGACGAAATGGTAGGCCGACGCCGCTGAATTCTCGAGCGCACGACGAACCTTCGCCATGTGTGAAGAACTCTGAATCTCGCAGGAGGAAGGGAAGGCTGCGTCGGAGTGGGAGCGGAAGGCGGCGTACGCGGTAGTGAGCCACGAGTTCGGGCTGGTGTTTGAGGCCCTCTCCGAGTGCCTCAGGACCAAGAACGCGGAGCTGTTCACGACGAGCCTCGTGTGCGCCACCTGGCTCGTGTACATGCTCTCCCTCCTCCCCGACACCGGCGTCCTCGGGGCCGCCCGGGTCTGCCTGCTCCGCCAGTTCGTCGTTGTGCTCCGCTCCGCCAAGCACGGCAGCGACAGGGTCCTCGCCATGGTGGCGCTCAGGAGCTTCATGAACGACCGCGGTCGGTTTCTGTTGATCACCTACCATTTTTTCTTCTTCTTCTTCTTCAATTCCTTCTCTTGTGTGTGATGCACACAACATACATTTGCTGAACATTATCAGTGAACCTTATCTCTGAACTAAACCTCGATCGGAATGTGCAAATTTCTTTGTAGAGGGGATGCACGACATCACGACGTACATCAAGGACGTGCTCAAGACGCTGAGGGAGCTGAAGAAATCCTCCGGCCTCGCGTTCGAGATGCTCAAGCTGCTATCAGACGGCCAGGAATCGAGCGTCGTAATGCCTCTCGATCAGCTACCTGCACTACATCCCCATTTGTTCAGGCTCTATACACTACAGCCATCAGATTTACTGATGCCAAAAGATGTCTCTGAATTTCGCATTGCAGGACATGTGGAGCCACAAGGAGATCAACCAGGTCGACTGCAGCGCAAATGGCGAGGTGACGTCGGTCGTTTACCTGAAGAACTACATCTTCTCCGGCCACTCTGACGGCACCCTCAAGGTATGGGAAGGGAGCGAAAACATCCTTCGTCTTGTCCACGAGGTTCAGGAGCACACGAAAGCCATCACCAGCTTGTCAGTCCTGCATTCGGAGGAGAAGCTTTTCAGTGGGTCACTGGACAGAAGTATAAGGGTACGTACGTAGTCATGCTTCTTTTCTTGGCAAAATTCAGGAGCTGAGCTGACACTGCATGGATGGATGGGTTCACTTCAGAGTACATCTGACCTGTTCTTGTTGTGAGCAAGCAGGTGTGGCAGTTCCGGGACGGCATGCTCCGGTGCGTCGAGGTCCATGACACGAGAGACCCCGTGCAGAGCCTTGCCGTCGCCAGCGCCGTGGCCTACTTCGTGCCGCAAGGCGCAGGCGTGAAGGTGCTGAACTGGAACAGTGGCAACTCCAAGCTACTGAACCCCAACAAGTACGTGAGGTCCATGGCGCTGGTGCACGGCAAGCTCTTCTGCGGCTGCAACGACGGCAGCATCCAGGAGATCGACCTGGCGAGCGGCACGCTGGGCGTGATCCAGTCCGGCAGCAAGAGGATCCTGGGGAAAGCGAGCCCCGTCTACGTGCTGCGGGTCCACGACGGGCTGCTCTACACCGGCAGCACGCCGTCGTCGTCCGTGGACGGCTGCGCGTCCGTTAAGGTGTGGAGCTGCGCCAACTACGGCCTCGTCGGCTCAATGGCGACGGCGGCGGAGGCGCGGTCGCTGGTAGTGAGCGCCGACCTCGTCTACGTCGCCTCCGGGACCGCCGCCGTGGAGATCTGGTCCAGGGAGAAGCTCGCCAGGATCGGCACGCTGCTGGCGGGCGGCCCCGGGTGCCGCGTCCAGTGTATGGCTGTCGACGCCGATGGCGACGTCCTCGTCGTCGGGACGTCGGACGGCAGGATCCAGGTCCGGTGCACGCGGATTAATTCTTGCATTGGCACGTCTCGTGCTTAACTGAATGAAATAACCAATGCAACGTCGGTTCTCACATTGGCATTGTTTTTCTGGTTTGTGCTGCAGGCGTGGGGATTGACCTGACAAGACGAAGAATGAAGAGGCTTTTATGCGTGCGCTATTATAAAAGTCGATAATTATCTATAAATTATTAAAAAAATTGAGTTCTTATAGGCGCCACTGTCATGAACTCTTTTCATTTGAGATCATTAAGATGCTAAAAAATTAATTGCATATTTAGACCTGAGGGTATTTTTGACTTTTCACACCCGCAGTTTAACACCGTTAGAGCTAAATCTGACAGAAGTGGCATGAAGGACAAAAGAGTTCAGAGCAGTGGCACCTGTGAGAACTCAACTTTTTTAATGACTTATGGGTAATTACTAACTTTTATAATGGGACACAAGTAAAAGCCTAAAAATGATTGGGTGTTCATGAGGCGCGGAGTATAGTTGGCCAAATGGGCCGCCCGACACGGCACTGGCACGGCATGGCCAGGCACGGCACCACGTGGCATGGCATGTTAGCTGTGCCGTGCCTAATAGTGTCGCCATGCCGACTTAGCGACCCATGCACGGCACTATCACGACTTAGGCGTGCTGGCACTGGCACTATAAATGCCTAACACCTCAAAATGACCAGAATGTTAAGATCACATGATGTTATCAAAGATTCAACCTTACAAGTTTACATAAACTTGTCACAGGACGTTAAGATCACAGAAACTCACAAGATCACACAAACACATGAAGAGATAACAAAATAACAATTTATCTGGAGCTTTAGTGCAATGGTTGTCTCATTAAAAATATGTCTAGATAAAACTCACCCTTGTGAGAAACCCTAGACAGGGAAAAAGAGTACAGCCTAGCTCCATAGAAGTTCATTGTCCTTACATCAAAGTTCACAAGTCCAGAATATTACAGCCTGTTTACACCAAAATTTGAGAGAAGAACGCAGGAATTCGAAGGCTTCCAAGATCGTATCAAACAAGGAATCGATTGCATGAAGATTGATATCAGTTGATTCGAATGCAGCACTGGAATCGACTATCTTTGAATGACGTCAGCAAGTAATGATAATGGGCTATAGTTGGCATTCGAAGATGCATATCGAACTCTACAAAAAAGAAAAGACTAGGGTCTAAATTATCTTAAGATTAGGAATGCCCTCTTTTATACCAAAGATTATAATGAGTCATACTCGAATAGAATTCATGTTTAGGATCTGGTTATAAATATTGGACCCTGGCAGTTGTAAAGGATATACAATCAATCAAATACAAGTTATTTATTTTTTCGGCTTCAGCCACCTCTTAGAAGTAGGAGTAGAGTAGATCTCGGCGAGTTCATCAGCGAGCAGGGCTGCATTGGTCTGACCGACCTCCGGCTTGTATGTAAGTACCGTCATGGCTTATACTTCTATTCGTACGGCTCCATCGATCTGGTCGACCTCTACTGTGACTCTGGTATAAGCTAGTTATTGACTTTTATCTAGTTCAAGTACGACTGTATCGATCCAATCGACCTCCACTGCTCGAACTAGATTAAGGTCAAGTTATCGGCTCTATATAAGGGTGACGTTCTTCGAATAGATTTATTAAGTTACCGATATTGCTTATTGCTTTCATTATTTATTCAATTACAGCAATATCACTTCGCCCAATTAAGATTGATCTAGATCGGCTTTATATCCTGTTTAACCCATCGTTTATTAATCTAAACTGATCTAATCCGCACCCTAAACGATGAGTTATGTTTTATCGACTGTTTTATGTCAATCTTGATCGTGCATAGTGTGTGGTTAAGGCATGTCTGGTCTTGAATAGATCTATCGGCTAACAAAAACCGTTTCATGGTCCGTTATCATGACCTGTGTGATTCTACCTCACACCCCACTGTTAGCACCATGGAGTGGGGATCATTATTTGATAGATCTGTTCCTGATAGGGCATGACCTTAATTGTGCGCTATGCCTGAATCGGCTGTTTTAGCCAATATCGAGTGTTTTCATATATATAGTTCACGTCACGAGACTGTTGAAGTAAGGAAAGGTTGAAAGATATGTTAGCCCCATGATCTTATTATTGTATTACAACCTGCATGATTCTGCCTCATGCCCCACTAATATTAGTAATAAGTTAGGGTCGTTGAATTTATTGTTGTTTCTATGACCTGCATAATTCTGCCTGATGCCCCACTGGTCATAGCGATAGATGAGATCTAATATGTTTATTTGATTTATCTCTATTAAATGTTTAAATGATGATGGGCTGAACTTTCATACAAAAAAGGGATTCGGTTACTTGCAGTCATTGGCTTGGCATAAACTGATTAGTGTTGACATCCTACTGCCATTGACTAATATTTGTCTAAATAACGATATTCATCCTGAATGATAACTGATTTTTCTTCCATAACTCTATGAGCTTTAACTAATTTATTCTTATGAGTACGCTGGAATCAGCTATTTAGTCGATCTCCTTCTATATCGGCTCTCAGAGCCTCACATTCGGGACTGTCTAGCAACACCGGCATGTTCCGTCTTAAATTACTGATTAGCTTTCTTTTCTTGTCAATTGCAGGGTCAAATTGACTGGCACATCTCGGAAGGAGTGCGCAGGATCGTTAATCCCTACGTTGAAGTCAGGCGAATCTCCAGCTCCATTGAGCAGACCCTTCCGGCTTACTCGTGTGCCTCGGTACGGGATGAATTTTTGTGCCGACACATATTCTGGCACGCTTGGTGGGACCCCACAATCATTATGGCGGCTCACAACAACAACGACATCCTTATGGTGCCTTATGAAGACATACCTGATGGAGATAAAGATATCATCAGCAAAATTATAGAAGAGTTTTAGGACAAGTGTTTGTTGTTCTATACCAAAACACGTGACAATACAATTGTTCAGAAATATACACTACCAAGAGTTCTGTTGCATGGACGGATAGATGCAGATGAAGCAGAAGATAGGCGTTTCTTCATAGAAGCTGTAAACAAATCTGTTTATGATGCCATATCAAACCATAATAAAATATTCTTGAACACATTCCATAACACCATTAAAGAGGTGTTTCATGGGTTTCCAGTTGATCAGGTTAGACCGGCTTATTACAACATTCCACATCCGTCGACTCAATGGACTAATCAAACTGGTACCAGCCATCAAGAAGCAGCACCAGCTGGTAATAATGATGTCCAGACAGTTTAGGGTTCATTTGAGCAAGCCCAAGGCGCTACTACAAATCAGATACAATATAATCTTGGATCGTCAGTGCAAGGTGTGCAACAGCCGGTAGGGCAAAGTCAAAACCAGATGATTAATTTTGGCACATCAGGCCATATACCATCGTTGGCTCAAATAATAGCACTATAAATTCAAGGATCCATAGAGATATAGATCCTAATGTATATAACCAGAGACTTCAAGCAGCAACCCAGCAAAGAACCTAGTAGATAGTGATTCCACAAGGGTATCATTATGGCACAGATTATAACACCCTTCATATGATTCCGAATCCAAGGTATCAAGACACACGGGGTTTCAATCCACAGATGGGTCAGCAGGTGTAGAGAAATCCAAATTCAAATGCTGATGAGTTGTTGCTGAGAGTGACTGAGATGATGAAGAATCAGTTCGGTCTAAAGCCAAAAGGATTGACCATCTTGTATAAAAGCCCATATCCAGAATGTTACGATTTGATCGCTCTTTCTACGAATTACAGGCTCCCATTGTTTGATAAGTTTACTGGCCAAGACAGCATAGGCACAATAGAACATGTCAGTCGGTATCTTACACAATTGGGCGAGGCATCCGTTGAAGTGGCCTATCGAGTTCGTTTCTTCTCCCTGTCACTGTCAGGGCCAGCCTTCACTTGGTTTTCATCACTACCAGTCAACTCCATTGCTAATTGGGCTGATCTGGAGAAGAAATTTTATACGTATTTCTATACTGGGACTGTAGAAAAGAAGATTATCGATTTGACAACTATAAGGCAGAAAACTAATGAATCGGGCACTGAGTTTCTTCAGAGGTTCCAAGAGACTAAAAATTTGTGCTTCTCATTAAACTTGGCTGATGATTAGCTAGCTGCTTTGGCCGTTCAAGGGATGCTGCCAACATGGAAAGAAAAGCTGCTAGAACAAGAATTTGACAACTTGGATCAATTGGCTCAACGAGTGGCAGTGCTCAATAGCCAGTTCTAGAATATGGGTAGAGATACCTGATTCTAGAAAAGTACCACAATGGTCGAAGCTTATAATCCATATTCAGTCGATGACAGCTGTCGGCATTAAATTTTCATCCCGTGCCGGGGCACACGAGCAAGCCAGAAGGATCCGCTCGATGGAGCTGGAGATCCGCCTAGCTTCAACGCAGGGATTATCGATCCTGCGTACTCCTCCCAAGACGTGCTAATCAATTTGACCCTGCAATTGATAAAGAGAGAAAACAAATTAGTAATTTAGAGCGAAACATGTCGGTGTTGCTAGACAGTCCTGAATCTGCGGCTCTGAGAGCCGATGTGGAAGGAGATCGACTAAATAGCTGATTCCATCATACTCATAAGAATAAATCGGTTAAACCTTATAGAGTTATGGAAGGAAAATCGGTTATTATTCAGGATGAATATCGTTATTTAGACAAATGTTAGTCAATGGCAATAGGATGTCAACACTAATCAGTTTATGCTAAGCCAATGACTATAATTAACTGAATCCCTTTTTTATATGAAAATTCAGCCCATCATCATTTAACCATTTAATACAGATAAATCTATGAACATATTAGATCTCATTTATCGCTGTGACCAGAGGGGCATGAGGCAGAATCATGCAGGCCATAAAAACAATAGTAAATTCAACGATCCTAACTTATGACTAATATCGGTGGGGCATGAGGTAGAATCATGAGGTCGTAATACAATAATAATATAATGGGGCTAACAGGTCGAGTAGCTGCTATGCTCAGGATTTTGGTAGCGTGAGTAACCTACCGTTACTCACAAATAGGTGATAAATATGATCACTCATGATAAAATGGTGGAAAGAAAAATGGTGACCGAGTAGAGATATGGTTGGGTACTGGTGGATGTAAGAGGTTGTGTCCTGTGGCCAACAGGGCATAGCTTGGTTACACTTTTTCCCTGCCTATGTCGATTAAGGACCGGTCGTTGCATAAGTCTCGAGGCAAGTCACAGATATATTATCCTAAGCACATACTTGGGTATGGGCATAGGGAAGACTCGTTGCTCTCTTGTCGTGGATCCGGCTCTTTCTGGACCGACTGATTAGAGGCGGGGATGATGGAGGTCCTTGCACCGCACTAAGTCCGAGACTCAGGAGTGGGGGCTCAGAGTCCAAGTTTGGACGGGGACCTAGACACCTAGGACAGAAGGGTGATGGGTTAGTCCTGCTTGTGCCTAGGGTACAAGTGGGGCATGTGTTTTTGGGGTACCTAGCTAGGGGCATTGATTCATGAATCACCAGGCAATCCGGTACGGCTTGTTTTTTGGTCTAGCACCATAGTAAGAACTGAAAGATGGAAGGTGATGAAATAGAATTGATTGCTCAACTCTTGCTTGAAAGTAGAACAGGTGCTTACTTAGAATGGATAGATAATAAATTAAGATGGCTATTAATAATATCATAAGTAAGGACTCACTAATAGTATTGCTTTTGGCCAAAAAGGAAACTAGCAAACTATAAAGCTTATCATATTCCTTGGAGTCAAAAAATTATTCCCACTAGTCGGATAAGTCTTGCGAGTACATTATGTACTCAGGGTTTATTTACCCCTGTTGCATGTTACACTTGAGGAGTACCTTTGTGTGGAGGATTCTACTGGTGGGCACAGACAGAAGATTTAATAAAAGTGCTGTCATTTCTCTAATCCCTTGTTCCTAATCGGGAAGGTTATTCTAAATAGATGGTTCCTATCTCTTATAGATGAATCTAAGATCCGGACGTGGGAGCACCAGTGCTGGGGCGGCTCACGGTCTTGGCGAGGGCCAAGGCGAGAGTGGTTGGGCAAATGAGCACGACAACGGGGAGAGCTAGGAGGCTCCACTTCTGGCTCCTCATCTGTTTCCACCACCGCCACCACCACCGCTAATGACTCAGCTGAGATGATGGCGTAACTGATGGCTACTCGCCACGAGTCAGCCCATGCCATGGAGCTAATGGCACAAGCTATCGCTGGCTTTGCCTACGGAGGCCACAGGGGAAATGGTGGGAACGGGGGTGGTGCCCGCCGTCCTGAGGAACCCTCCTCTTACTAGGATTTCCTCAAGACCCACCCACCCACTTTTGCACCGATAGATGAGCCCATAGATATGGAGCACTGGCTTCGTATTCTAGAGCAGAAGTTTCTGTTGCTCCACGTGGCTAACGAGTAGAAAAGTACGCTTTGCAGCGCAACAGCTATTGGGGTCCATGATTGCATGGTGGGATACTTTCCATGCCATGCAGCAGCCAAATCATCGGACGACCTGGCAGGAGTTCACCGTGGCATTCAGAGAGTTCTATATTCCTACCGGTGTCCTCAACCAGAAGCTGACTGAGTTCCTGGAACTGTGACAAGGGAGTATGACAGTGATGGACTACGTCAATAAGTTCAATCAGTTGTCCCAGTATGCTGGCATTCATGTGGAGATGCCTGACTTCCAGTTGAGATAACTCTAGGTCGATGCTGAGGGAGGAATTCTTCAAATAATCAATCAGCTGTGCCAGCTCTGTGGCCTCTTGCCTGTTGGAGTTCCCTTTGGCCAATAAAGTTTCACGATCGGATAGATTCCTCTAAGCCTGTTTCACCTTCAGGACCTGATCTTCAAAGATAGATAAAGGAGACAAGACTCAAGAGAGAGCTGGGGATGGATTACCCTTAATGGCCAAGAAGACTCTATGCATTGACTTAGTGTCTTGAACCAAATCGGTTGTATTCTTCTTAAACATTGACAATATGTCTCTTAGCTGATTTCTAGTCTCTTCTGACAAAGCTTCCTTAGAGGAGGTGGCTGACGAGCTAATTTCAACTTCATCAAGATACTCCTCAAGATTGAAAGAGTAGCTCAGGGCTAGGAGATCGAGTGCCTGTGTAGAAAGAAATCTTGGTTAGGAGGTTTGAATCAGTTTATAACAAAATGAATGATGAAAAAGATACAATACCTTTTCTGTAGTAGCTTCTGGCTGAAGAGAAGGAATAGCTGATGATGCACCAGTAATATCTGGTTGAATCAGCTCTGGACTCTCAACATTGACATCTGCAAACATCAGAAAAAATAGTTTGTATTTATTGCAAAGAAATAAATTAAGCACGTGACTTTTCTATCATCAGTTGTGTGCGGGATTAGGGAGTCGATAGTTTGAACATCAGCGACGATAGGATCATTTTCAATGAGGGGACTGTCAGATTCCTGCTCTTGCATTGGTGTTTCCTCAGGAAGTGCCTAACATGGTAAGAAATCAGATGAGGAATAAAAGTTGAATAAAGAATTTTTGAGGAAATACTTCGGCAGCATCAAGGATGAGATGGGAGGACTCACGTCTTCTACCATTTTTAAAGCATATGTTAGTTCAACCAAAATCAGCTCTTCTTGGGGATCGATTGATGAAGGTCTAGTTGATGCCAAACCAAACGCCTGGGACAACAGCTCCGCACCCAGAACCGATTAGGATGCAATAGTTGATAACTATGAAGGAAGGGGGGTCGGCAATTGAGTGTCATTTTGGGAAGGAAATGAATTGTTTACCTGAGTAGCTGACGGTCACATTCTGTGGAGCCTCTTCCCAGTAGTGGTTTTCTAGGTTGTCCCTTGAGCCACCTTGCGCTTTGAAGATTGATATGTTACAATAGTGGAGGCAGCATGAGTTTTCATCAATTTCTTCAGTGAACGCGCAACCAATCCCATTCTTGAAACTAGGCATGGTGGCTAGTAATCTATAGGACACCCTTCCTATCCAAGCTCAGAGGATCAAATTTAGCATCCTGAAAAGGTCGATTAGAACAGTTGGTAGAAGAATTTGTCGAGCAGTTTTCTTGAAAAGAAATGGCAAGTTACCTCTCTATCAGAAGCAAATTCTCCGTCCAGACCTATACACAAATAGTGAACCAACCCACAGAAAAGATGAGAGTGCCATTCTTGCCGCTAGGAGTCAAAGAGAGTGGAAGAGAAGCTGACTCTGATCCAGTCATGCAAGCAAAGGGAAGGAACATCTGATCCTAGTTGGAAAACTCTAGAGACTTCCAGTACTTCACTAATATCCTCTCCTGGCCTCAGTATATCCTTGAAGAAAAGTTAAAGAGGCAATTGACCAAAACCAAACTGACGAGCTACAAAAGATGGGTTGTAAAATTCATAGATTGGAAGGTTGCCTGGGAGGAAGGAACCTATAGCCATTTTGCCATGACCATGATGAAATTCGGCTGGAAGGACGCAGGGCTTGATAAAGGAATTGAAGATTGCAGTCGCCGTCTCATCCGAACAGCCTGATTCAAATCAAAATTTTAATGGGAAGATCAGCTCATTGTTTTCATCCTTATCATATGGCAGCCAAGTCAGGATGTCTACGTCAAACCCTCTATAAAACTTTTGAAGAGATGACCAATGTTAATATCGATGTTATGGCTGATGCAGCCTCACCATAGCTTGTACACTGACAGGTTCTTCCTTCTTCGCCTCTATATTCCTCATCAAAGTTGGAGGAAGGAAAACTCAGGTTTCTGAGATAAAGCCTTACAATCTTGTGCATGTACAGGCTAAGCCACTATTGTATCAACCACCAGGGGCCACTAATAGTATGCAATGGTTCATTCTTCAGTAATTGGGCAGCTACCTGGTACATTAGATGATAAGCGGCTCCTAATAGATACTTTCCGAGAGGGATGTACTTACCTACTGCTAGATGCTCGACCATGAGTTTATGATTGTAAGTTGGGCCACAAGATGACCCACAGAAGATGAATCTCTCAAGCCACATGTTTAGAAAGGCTACATACCCCCTTTCACTAACATTTGATTCGTCTCCAATGTGGTTCAGAATGTAACTGGCCCATCCTATGCAGTCTGATATCTTGGCTAATTTCTTGGATCCGGCACTCAAGTACTCATAAGGCTATATTGACCTAGTAATTCTAAGGCTGGTCAACATGTAAACATTGGCCAAAGTGATGGTCATTGGACCATGACCAAATACAAAGGCATTAAGGGCATTGGACCAGAAATAAGATGTGAAAATCAAAAGTGAATCATTCCTCTCCATCACGGACAATGAGAGTGTCAAGTATTGATTCAAATCATAAAGCTCTCAATCTCTACCCTTCTTAGACACCCTACAAAACTAATTTCTCCATCCCTTAGGCATTTTAGGCCAATTTATGAAGGGAGTTTTTGTATTCCAAGAGGACAAATCCACTGCAGACTGTTTGAAGGGGATTTGATTGGTTTCTTGATGGATGAAATCAGATGGATCAAGATCACCTATAGGCCTAAGAAAATAAACATTAGAAGCAACAGCTGATGGAATCAAGATTTTGTTCCTCATTTCCTAGAAATCGGATAAAATAAATTTGAGGACAAAGGAAATACAGTGTAGCGACCGACAATTTGAGAACGGGAAATTGAAAGCATACCTCAGGGACGTGATCGTTGGTTGCCATTGAAGCCAAAGTAGATTTGAGTCTGACGAAGAGCACTTGACCAACGGCTTGATAGAACAGAGGATTTCCTAGGGTTTGAGGCCTTGGCAATGACGACGTTGGATGTTAAGATTTGCTCAAGGAAGAGGGGAAAAGAAAACAGGTCAAGTAAGTTAGAAGAGATATTGTTGGGATATTATATAAAACTCGATACGAGAAGTCAGGAGCCATGCGTATATCTCGAAATAGAACAGTTGCGGTGTGCTAAACAGATAAATAGGAATTTTAGAATAAAATCACTTTTGTCCCAAAATTAGGGGGCATGTGTTTACACCAAAATTTAGGAGAAGAACGCGGGAATTCAAAGGCTTCCAAGATCATGCCAAACAAGGAATTGATAGCATGAAGATTGATATCAGCTGATTCAGAGGAGACATTGGAATCAGCTCTCTTTGAATGATGTCAGCAAGTAACGATAATGGGCTATGGTTGGCGTCAGGAGATGCATATCGGACTCTACAAAAAGGGAAAGATTAGGGTCTAGGTTATCTTAATATTAGGAATGTTCTCTTTTATACCAAAGATTGTAATGAGTCATACTTGAATATGATTCATATTTAGGCTCTAGGTATAAATATTGGACCCCGGCAATTGTAAAGGACACACAATCAATCAAATATAAGTTACTTATTTTTTCAGGTCCGGCCACCCCTGAGGAGTAGGAGTAGAGTAGATCTCAGTGAGTTCTTCAGTAAGCACGGCTACATCTATCCGACCGACCTCCGGCTTATCTATAAATACCATCATGGCTTATACTTCTATTCGTACGGCTACATCGATCTGGTCGACCTCCACTGCGACTCTGGTATAAGCTAGTTATCGACACTTGTCTAGTTCAAGTACGGTTGCATCGATTCGGTCGACCTCCACTGCTCGAACAAGATTAAGATCAAGTTATCGGCTCTATCTAAGGGTGACGACATTCGGATAGATTCATTAAGTTACTGATATTGCTTATTGCTTTCATTATTTATTTAATTACAACAATATCACTTCGCCTGATTGGGATTGATCTAGATCTATCTTATATCCTGTTTAACCCATCGTTTATTAATCTAAACTGATCTAATCCACACCCTAAATGATGAGTTATGTTTTATCGGCTGTTTTATGTCAATCTTGAGCGTGCATAGTGTGCGGTTAAGGCATGTCTGGTCTTGAATAGATATATCGGCTAACGAAAACCGTTCCATGACCTGTTATCACGGCCTATGTGATTTTGCCTCACACCCCACTATTAGCACCGTGAAGTGGAGATCGTTATTTGGTAGATCTGTTCCTGATAGGGCATGACCTTAATTGTGCGTTATGCCTGAATTGATTGTTTTAGCCGATATCGAGTGTTTTCACATATGCAATTCATGTCACAACATCGTTGAAGTAAGGATAGGTTGAAAGCTATGTTAGTCCCAAGATCTTATTATTGTATTATGGCATGCATGATTCTGCCTCATGCCCCACTGATATTAGTAATAAGTTAGGGTCGTTGAATTTATTACTGTTTCTACGGCCCGCATGATTCTGCCTCATTCCCCATTGGTCATAGCGATAGATGAGATCTAATATATTCATTTGATTTATTTCTATTAAATGGTTAAATGATGATGGGCTGAACTTTCATATAAAAAAGGGATTCGGTTACTTGCAATCATTGTCTTGGCATAAATTGATTAGTGTTGACATCCTACTGCCATTGACTAATATTTCTCTAAATAACGATATTCATCCTGAATGATAACCGATTTTTCTTCCATAACTCCATGAGCTTTAACTGATTTATTCTTATGAGTATGCTGAAATCGGCTATTTAGTCGATCTCCTTCCACATCGGCTCTCAAAGCCACATATTCAGGACTGTCTGGCAACACCGGCATGTTTCGCCTTAAATTACTGATTAGCTTTCTCTCCTTGTTAATTGCAGGGTCAAATTGACTGGCATGTCTTGGGAGGAGTGCGTAGGATCGTTAATCCCTGCATTAAAGTCAGGTGAATCTCCAGCTCCATCGAGCAGACCCTCCCATCTTACTCGTGTGCCTCAGCACAGGACGAATTTTCATGCTGACACAGTCCCATTACATAAATGATCACTAAGACACTAATCAAGAAAAAGTTCTTCAAATGCTTCTTTAAGTTCCTTGTCCTCCACCATGTGTTATAGCCTTGCTTCAGTAGCCTCCCAATCTTTGATGTAGGTCAGCATCTCCACCATCTCAGGCTTCAACCTCCTCCTCTGCTCCTCGATGATCCTGCCAGTCATACAAAAAGTAGATTCTAAAGATATGGTAGACATAGGAACAATTAAAATGTCTTTAGCTATGATTGACAGCACTGGATATGTGAGTTTGTGTTGATGCCACTAGTTCAAGATGTTAAAATCATCATTTAACTAGTTCACAGTGTCACAGTCCAAGTAAGAAACAAGTTCTAAAGCAATAGAAGCTAAAGTGGTTGCAGCCTGCAACAGGGCAGTTGTAGAGGTATCTCTAGGCATGCTTAGAGTAGCAGCTAGAGGATACATACCACCAGCAAAACCACCAACATCATCATATCATCATAAATTTCATCCCAAGCAGACCTTTTCTTACCAGATAGGTTAGGAGGGACAGTCCTCCTCAACCTAATAGCTCCATATTTCTCCTCATACCTATTGTAAACATCAGTAAGTCGAGCTCTAGTGCCAAGCTGGTAAGTAGTATAATCTATACCAGTAAGGTTACCCAACCTCCTAAGCACTCTATTGAAACCTTTCATTTTAGCTCTATGGTCCAGGATGAATGCAAAAGAATAAAGCAAGGGTATGTCCCTCCAGTATTTATTATATTTGTTTATCATAGGTTGAACCACAGGTCTGATATGACTATAATTAGCATAATTCTTTAGGTGTATAGCAATCTTAACGAGACAATGAATCATAAGTGGAGATGTAGGATAGTACACACCAGACAATGCAACTGTAGAATCATAAAACAATTCAAGAAATTTAAGCACTTTTTCTGCCATAGCCCAATGTTCATTAGTTAAAAGCAATGGACCACCTTCAATCCTAGGATAATGAGCATGCATAAAAGTAGTGAATGGGACCTTATGAGGAAACAAATGTTTAAGCATCAGATATGTAGAATTCCACCTTACCTCCATGTCTAGCTGAAATTTTCTAGGCCTAACACCAGTGACAATGCAATAATTTTTATATGCATCAAGTCTCTGGTTAGATGAGTTTAAAAATAATATTGTAGTTCTAAATGTTTCAATCAAAGGCTTAAGAGCCTCAAGGGCCTCCTTAACAATCAGATTGATAATATGATATGCACAACGCTGATGCAAGAACATTGAATTAACTGTAGTAAGGGATGATACATTGTCTGATTGTGATTCAACAGGATCATCTACAACCTCAATACCAAGATATTTAGATGGCACATGTATAAGTTTATGCATGGCAGAAACATTAGATAATGTATTGTCTAAAGTAACAGCAAACACCTTTTCAGTCAAATCATAATTAGTAAGCACAGATACAACACGATCAACAATGTTTTGTTCATTGTGGGACACATCAATAAGCACAAGACCAAGCACCCTCTTCTCTAGTTGCCAATCAAAGTTTATGTAATAAGCAACAACACTAATGTAGTCCTCTTTGGCATTACCAGACCAAATATCAGAGGTCAAACACACACAATCAACAGCAGCAGAACTAAGATTCTCAACAAGCTTAGCCTTGCGATCAGTGAAAAATTTAACCATGTCTCTTGTGGTGGTTTGCTTAGAGACAGGAACATATTTAGGATTATGAGCAGTTCTAATGTACTCTTCAAATGCATCAATTTCACCCATACTGATAGGAACATCTAGCCTAGCAAGCAATCAAACAAGTTCAATACGTGCAACCATAGGACAGTACTCCCAATTACGCATACTACCATCAGGATTAAAAGGGATCTGAGACTAAGACATGCGATTTTTCATGCCTCCTGGGGCATTTATCCCTATGCTGAATGAGGTGACCAGTGCCACCACTAGAGAGAGCATAATATTTCTTAGAGCAATGGATGCACTTAGCGGCATACCTGACCTTCTTACCATTGACTTTTTTGAAAATCTTCTTAAAATCCAGCCACACTACCGAGGTAGAGGGACAAGAGCGCTTGGCGCTGTTCTTGTCCTCTTCACCTTCCTTGTCGTTTGCTGCCCTGCCTTCTTGACCATCACCGACATCAATGGGAGCATGAGCGCTACAGCCGAACAACTCCTCAATGTCCTCGTGCAGGTCGTCCTCATCGTCATCTCCGGCCAACCTGCACAACCACCTCTCTTTGTTGGCACCGACCTCAACCGTTTCATCGTCAGAGCCAGGCATCGTCACTCGTCGGCGCCCTAGTTCCTCAACAGCTACAGAAAAGAAGTGTCAGTACAGATCTAGGGTTAGGGGCAAGGATTAGCAAGTTAGGGTTAGTGTTAGTGTTAGGATTAGGGTGACCTTCACAGCCAAAGCACCAGAATCACTGATGATGTCGACGAAACACAGATCAAACCCCCTGGTTTCTCAACGGATTTGAATCCGGAGCACCAGAGTAGTCGGCATCCGGTGAGGTCGACAGATACGAAGAGGAAGATGACAAGGAGAGGACGAGTCTACATCGACGACGCGAGATCAAGAAGAGGGGGGTACTATGCCGTGCCATGTGCCAGTGCTGGCCATCAGTGCCTCAAGAGGCCACCGAAGGGGGAGAAGAAGAGAGGAGTGGAGAGTCGTCGTCGCAGCAGAGAGACGAGAGAGCAAGACAGGAGAGAGAGAGAGAGCGGGGATGAAAATGAATTAGGGTTAGGTTCCAAGGGCAAGGCGGTATATATATACCTCTCCCTCCAATAGGCAAATCCGACGGTCGGATGGAGCGGGGGAGGAGGATCTGATGGCTCTAAGGGGAGGAGCCATGCCATAGCCATGCCGGCCACCGGTGGCTCAAGAGGCCATCAAAGGGGAGAAGAAGAGAGGAGTGGAGCATCGTCGTCGCAGCGGAGAGACAAGAGAGCGAGATAGGAGAGAGAGAGCGGGGATGATAATGAATTAGGGTTAGGGTCCAGGGGCGAGGTGGTATATATATACCTCTCCCTCCAATGGACAAATCCGATGGTCAGATGGAGCGGGAGAGGAGCCGTGCCGCAGTCGTGCCGACCTATTTAGGCGTGCCGTGCCTGGGCCGGCACTGTGGGCCGACTTAGTGGCCCAGGCACGACACTATGGTGGGGCCATGCCAGGCATGGGCACGATGCTAGCTGGGCCAAGTCGTGCCTGGGCCGTGCTTTTCCATGTCGTGCCTGGGCCAGCCCATCATGTTAGTGCCAAATGGCCAACTATAGCGTGAAGGAGCTCATCAGAGTCAGATGATGGTGAATAAAATATGGAAAATACGAGTTGCATATGCTGATCTTTCTTTGTTCTTTTGTCACCTGGCACGATTTTGCACGATCTGCTAAGTGTAAATATCGACCTTTTCATGACTCTATGATTACCATAATCAGATAAAATAATTTAATTGCCATCTAAATAGATTAAAAGTATGAGATGGATTATCATAAATCAAACCATCATATTACAATAGTTCTATCATCCATTTCAGACCTGTTTTTAGTGATTACGAATTTAGGAGTAAAAAATACGCCATAATTACCCAAAAATCCAAACACTCATTATCACGATGAGAGGGAGGGATAGGGGACCTATTCAGTGAGAAATGTCCTTACGGGAAATTGTGGACATCTACTTTGAATTCATGACACGTAAGGATGGCAGCAGATAAGGTTCGTGGTGGATATCCACGAGTTTTGGGTCCGCAGGTTTTGGTTTTCGGGCTTGATTTTTGCCTGTGGTTTTTGCGGGTTCGGATACCCGAAATGCTGCGGGTTTAGTGCGGATCTTTATTTCCATACACGGATCTCCATTTCGGCCCCGAAAGATTCAGCCCACTAACAGCCCAACTAACAACCCTAGATATATAAGCTAAAATCCTTAGTCCCTCACCCCTCAGCTCACTCCCTCCTCACCCAGGTGCCGCACGCCCACTGCCCGCTGCCCCCTGCACCCAAACCCGCATGCGACGCTCACTCGCACGGAGACGGAGGCACCCCGCTCCCACCCACTTGACGGGCGACGCCACGATGACGTCTCGGGCGCTCCACGCTCGAGGCGGGAGGCCTCCTCGGCCTCGGCCCTGTGTCCACACGGGCGGGCGGCGCATGCAGCCTAGGGAGGCGAGCATCCAGCCAGCGCACGCATCCCTTCTGGCCTTCCTAGATCTCAAGCTGCTGCTGCTGCATCTCAATCTGAATGTGTTTGCTTTTTTGCATCTGGAAGTGAGCAATGTCGGCTCCTGGTGCTTCAAGTCTCAAGCTCCTGCTGCATCTCAATCTCGGGTCTCGGTTAGTCCGTCGGGTTTTGGGGATCCGTGGGTTTCGATTTCGGGTTGGATTTTCACCCTAATCGGTGTTAGGGGCGGGTTCGGGTTTCGGTTTTGGGTGCCCATGACTCCACCCGATCCGAATCCACCCTATTGCCATCCTTAATGACACGTGTCCATGTGCAAAGATTCAAGGTATGGGTTGCTCGAAGAATTCAGTAGTAATTAGAGAAAAATAATTATTAGATATTGGAGACTCGCACATGAATACATATCATGAATTCGCGGCAGGTGTCCAGGACTCCCTAATGAGGATAGAAAAATAATTATTAGATATTGGAGACTCGCACATGAATACATATCATGAATTCGCGGCAGGTGTCCAGGACTCCCTAATGAGGATAGTCTCCACTCAAATTTTTTGTCCACCACAACACATGCCACGATCCTCCATGAGCCATGCCATCCTCCAACTCCTAGGTCCTGAGTTTCTGATCATGCCGCATGGCTCGGACTAAAAATGGCATGCCGACTAAAAATGGCAATGGGATTGCGACCTGAGACCTGACGAGTATTTACTCCATTAGGATCCGAATCTGGACTAAATACATCACTCATGAATGTAATTGGGGAAACCTTCACCCAATGGGTACGCGGGTACTGGAACGTTCTATAGTCCCCATACCCGTTAAACCATGGGTAAAAAATACGTGGAGGTCCAAATATAAATATATGTTATGGCCCAATATCAAATCAGCCCAGCCCAAATAAGGCAAACCCTAGGTATTTAAGCCAATCCCTCATTCCATTCATCCATTTTCCACCTCGTCCCTTGATCCCCCTGCTCCTGGCAGCTGCGTGCACACCGCACGAACTCACCACTCATGGAGGATGTAAGGCACGACGACCGCGCCTCCGCACCAGCAAAGTAGGCCACACCCGCAGCTATTTGTTGTGTCCACCCACCCTAGCCGCCTGGCGGCCACACGGCACGTCGTCCCACCCCTAAGCCGTAACTGCTCCTTCTTCCTTCGCCCTACTCCCCAACCATTTCTCACTGCCAGAGCCAGCCGCCATGCCAGGGACAGCGCAAGCGCAAGCCAGTGTTGTCGCACGGTGACCATTTTCTTTGTCTTAACCTTTTCTATTACAGTTTGCAGCGTCTAATTCACACCACTAACTACAGCAAACTGTGTCTATCCTATTTTAAAGGAACATCGGAGTCGAAGATGCTGACCACCTACAGAAGTCGCTGGATCCGAAGGACATCGACGCTGCGCTCATAAGATTAGTTTGTCCATTGTTTTGTCTTGTACTTTGGTTTTCTTTACTATGATTCTATCCTAATTGTTGGTTTCCTTTTTTAGTTGATGAGAAGGAAAAACAAGCTGCCACCTTCTGGTCTTGCCTCCAAGATATTTAAGAAGGTCTTTAGGTTAGTGCACATATCCAAATTAAACCGGTGTTGGGCCATCCTCGAACTCCTAAGTTTTGAGTTTTCGACTCATAGTCTCGGACACCGTTCATTCCGTCGATTATGGATATGCTTTAACCCCGAACGATTACATGGCGTGACACTGTACGAGACTGTATATTAGACAATACCAATATACTTGCCTGCTAAAAATGGTAAAGAGGCTAAAGATCAAGAGTGGAAACAAAGTCTTGGATCAGGTGGGGACTTTTTGACGCACCCAATCTCCCCCTTAAAAATGTTGATATATGTCAATGATCAATCATGATTACCCAATGCGGCGCATATATAGGCCATGCTTGCACTCGCTCCAATTCTTATGCGCTAGCTTGCATAACATTGCACGAGTTGAGATACTCTTACCATGTGCGCTAGCTCAGGGACAAAGAAGAAGACAACCACACAAAATAGGTTTATCCAATCCTCATGCGCGAGCTAGCATAATTTTTTTTGACAAGGACACACATGTCATTGTATAAGTTGAGAGAGATAATCTTACCTAATGTTCTTAGCTCAGAGCCTCAGAGACACGAAGGAAGACAACCAGACATACGATGGGTTAATAAATGCTTGACACCGGCACGACCAACCACATGACAGCCACAGGTTCAGCCCTTCTCCGAACATGCGTTGGTCATGTAAGTGGTGGCGCCATGTCAAGGATCCATCGTGTGTGTGGTCCCCCTCCTCCTTGTTCTTCCAAGTCGGACGAAGAGCTTGTCTTCCTCCGGGTACCAAACTGGTTCAGCCACCGCCATAGCTGCGGTGCTCGCCGGAGCCGAGCACGATCACTTGTACACGCACGCCAACCAAAGATGACGATAGAGTTTTTTTTGGCATGGCCAACCTACTGCCTTTCCATGACCCTATCTTTTTGCAACATAAATAGGCAAACGGCAAGCGGTGGCCAACAGTCCACGGTGCGCCGCGCGCCATGTTCCTCCGCAAGCTGCGCCGTGCCATCCCCAATGCAGTGCGAGATTCAGAGTCCAGACAATGCCGCGGCCACTCGTTCCCGCGTGAACACGCACGCATCCAGCACAGACACTCTGATTGTGATCCCGGTGCCAACGACCGAGTCCGACCTCATGCAAACCAGGAATAGCTACCAAAACAATTTCTTCCTCTTCTTCTGAAAGATCGAATTTCCAAGATAAGGAGTGTGCCAGCGAATTATTACACAATCATTTTCCTTCTTCTTCAGAGCTTGCTGGTTTTGTTGGCCTTGGTTGGCCAGGCAGGGGTCACCCACTGCCTCCCTACGGCAACCAGCTCGCCGGAGTCCTTTTTGCGCACCTCCACCGCTGCAGCCGTCAGCTTCCCCTTCCGGCTCACCACTCGTCCCTCCACCTCCACCTCCGTCTGCGATGGAGGCCGGCCGGAGCTAGAGGTGAGCGCTCCAGCTCCAGAGGAGACCAGAGTTGCGGGTATACACACACAAAAATGGAAGGTTAATCTGGACGTACGTCGCGATCGGCCGGCGAGAAGTAGGACAAGCTGTAGTGGACGGTGGCCGTGGGCGCGCCCACCACCGTGTGGACCACCGCTGAGCACACGCAGTCCACCGCCGCCGCGATCGCTCCGGCGTGCCACCTCCCCCCCGCGTCCTGCACCCATGGCAAGCCAGGCTCAGGTGCTCCGGGACAAAGTCTAACCATCAACCATGGTGGAGTTCAGGATTTGGACGGCCGGCACGCACGGCGACGGGGGCGCGCACGCGGAGCGAGCAGATGACGCGGCCGGGCTCGGCGAGGGAGACGCGCGCGCCGGCCAGCACCACGCAGCTGAGCGCCTGGCTGCCGCCAGCCGCGCGGGGGCCGACGCCGCCGTCGTACCCCACGCGCGGGTCCTCTAGCCACTTCCTGGCCACGGCCACCTGCCGCAGCGCCCGCGTCTCGCCGTCGCCGGCGTCGCCCATGTCCACGCCGCCGGCTGCGGCAGGCCGCGCGTTTGGAGGCTGGGATCGCTGTTCGCTAAGACGACCTTCTTCCATCTCGCAAGATTTTCTAATGGCCATGTGAACATTAGGTGAAGTTGCTTTGGAATTGGAGTGGCCATGGATTTCTTGTTAGGAAAAAAAAACAGAACAGTGCACGCGTCGTTTTCAGTCAGCTGTATAAAACGCCATGGCATATCGAACAAAATCCATTAAAAAACGCTGCTAGCAGTGCAACTGAAAGCGACGCAGAACAGAGCTGGGATTAACGCAGGACAGAGATGAAATTTTTCATCTTGCTTGCCAACGCATGATTAAATTAAAGGGGACATCAACACCAGTAACATCTGGAACTGATTTTTCAACGAAGCTTCAGATCTTGCTGATTAATTCTCAAGGAACTGATTAAATTTAAAGGAAGCTTCAGATCTTGCTCTGAGAGCCTTTGGGCCTGGAGGCCGTCATCCACTGCCTCCCGATGGCCACCAGCTCGCCGGATTCCTTCTTCCGGATCTCCACCGTCACGGCCGTCATCCGCCCTTTCTGCTCCACCACCCGCCCGTCCATCTCCACTTCCTCCTGGACGGACAACATTTCAGTTCAGTTCAGTTCCTTTGAAACAAAAAGCCTTGATGGCTTCTGTAATTGGCACCATGGCGATACCACGGCGCCCCCCTGTTATCTTTTACCATCACCCCTGTTATCTGTTACCATCACCGGTCAGCCCGGAATCCATGGTAATATATCAGGTGAGGAGTGAGGACTCTTTTCGTCCCCCGTCGTTCCCATGAAAAAAAACATAAATACATGCTGAAAGCATCTCTGCACAAGTGTGCAGTGCTGTTTTCTGAATACATGCAGAGAGTCTGAACTGAATACTACCTGTATGTTCATCAGAGAAAAAGAAGTAGCACTACTCAAACCTGTCAAGAATCTGAAAACGGTGAGAGCGCCCTATCGAACATAATTTGTAAAGGTACAGGCAACTGCTTTGCTGAGTCATGTAACAGAAAACGACTGTGGATTTCTGAAAGGCTTTGGATTCCCTAACAAACTTCGGTTGTTTGGAAATTTCCTTGGAGGGAAACCTAACCACTGCCCTGTTATCCTATACCTAGGTAGTAGTAACAGGGTTGCTTCTGGGAAACAAACTTCAAAAAGAAGCATGTCTACACGTGATAGAATAGAATGGCCAATCCTATTCCTGCTACCTTACAGGTTCGCTTTCTTGTGCTGAACAATAGCCAAAAGTTGCATCCACAGAATGGTTATAAATAAATAATTACTAGGGAATATTAGCGAAGAACCGTCAACACAGACCTCCTGCCCAACTGTTCAAAGAACAAATGCTGAAGACAAGAGAAGGTGCCCAAAGAATGAAGCATATTCCGGTTCTCTACCCATTTTATTAGCACGAAAAAAATGTGCAGCTAGTGCTAACCAAGTGCTGGGTGCCCAAGAAATTAAAGTGGCTTTACTTGAAAGACCAGGCTCCACCAAATTGGACAATGTAATATGGGTAATGTAGTCCACATATATATAGACCGAGTTTCTGTGAAAGGTGCGTCATGAAAAAGAAAGATATCCCTCTTAACAATGACAACAAGTTTAATCTTCCATCAGAACATTTCGGAGGAGTAATTTCATCAGAACAGGAAAACAAAAGACTTGGATCTGCATAAACCCCCAATAATCTGCTATGGTTTTAGAAGTACCTGACAGAAAATTTCTAGCCAACCATACAGTTACCTAGATCATACTTCAGAAATCAAAACCAATCTGGTTGCTAAAAAAGAATGCATGAAACTAGTACGAAATGGGAGTGGCTTATCCTTGGAGCTTGCTGCAATCACATTACAGCATAGGCTGGACTGGCATCCATGATGTACTCTACTTATTGCTGGGCAGTGACGTGCTATTCATCGCCCGCTTGATTGAAGAAGGCGACACGCCTGGTAGCCAAATGTTAACCAATGATGTGTGAAGGAGTGTGTGGAGTGGCTACACCACACGTAGCAAACCTCTTGTTTCTTTTCTCATTGACTCGAGTGTTAAAGACACTTGGACACAGACACTATACTAACGTAGTGGGGAAGCGAAAAGAACAGAAAAGATTATTTCTTTTGGCGTCCCGATGAGGAGGGAATGAAGGCGAAACTGAAAGAAACTGGGGAGAAGACAGTAGCAGGTAGGAGGTAGGCAGTGGTGTGTACGCACATGGAGCTTGGCCGGTGTGAAGTAGGAGATGTCGTAGTGGACGGAGACCTTGATGATGCCCTCGGCGGACATGATGGCCGCGGCGCACACGTCGTCCGCCGCCGCCGCGATGGCGCCCGTGTGCCAGTTCCCCTCCGCGTCCTGATCAGAGCCAAGTCAAGAACTTGTCACGCGAGAGCTGGGCTGGGCCTGGGCTACAAGGAAGGAGGGAGACTGGGAGAGGCGCGCACTGTGAGTTGGGGCGGCACGCGGAGCGAGCAGAGCGCGCGGCCGCGCTGGGCGAGGGACACGCGCACGCCGGAGAGCGGCAGCGCGTTGAAGGCCCGCTCCGGGGCGTCCTCCGCCGTGGCGCCGGCGTTCTCCAGCCACCTGCGCGCGGCGGCGGCCATCCACGCCGGGGGCTCTGCCGCCGTGCCCCCGCCCATGCCGTGTCGCAGCGTCACGTCGATCGCGGTGGGCTTCTTGAGCTCTGACCGGATGACGACGCTGCTACCTGACTTGTTTGACCGGGCCGAACGGACGGGGAGGTTTGCAGATTGCAGAGTGCGTAGTGCCGTCTGCCTCGCCCGTCGCCACACGCTCCCTTCCTTACTTATAAAGGCACCCGCCACCGGCCACTCGGCTTGCCTTCGCGTGGGCGGCTAGGCTTCTCACGATTCAGTCTGCAATGACTTCTGAATCCTGCCTGTACTAATTCAGAAGCACACCCCTTAGAGCCAGAGGAACTGAACGCATTGAGGAGTCGCGGCTTCACCGGTTGCTGTGTGTTTAGTTTGCGAAATTCGGTAATTCGCTTACTGTAGTACTTTCGTTTTTATTTGGCAATCAGTATTCAATCGTGGACTAATTAGGCTCAAAACGTTCGTCTCGCGATTTTTCAACCAAACTGTGCAATTAATTTTTTTCATCTATATTTAATGCTTCATACATGTATCGCAAGATTCGATGCGATGGCTACTGTAGCACTTTTTGGAAAACTTTTTGGGAACTAAACGCAGCCTTAGACAGCAATTATTTTTCTAGCTTGTCATCACAAATCATTGGCCAATTCCCTGCATGTAAGGATATTTTGACTAGCAAAAGAGCACATGCTTATCATTGAATCATTCAAATATATTAGGCTTCAATTGACAAGCAAGTCACTGAGTACTGATTATCCAGATATTAGCCTTCGGTTGACAAACAAGTCACTGGAGCAATTCAGTTATGCCATTGCTTGGTGCTTTCTAACAGTAGCAACAAGAGCATAGCTAATCAAGTGCTTAAAAGCAACCACCAACTCCTTACATTTGTATTGATTGGCATTGTGACATACTGCACAAAATAATCCTACCACTATATCGAACAATTTATCCTAAAATTGGTTCCCCGAATCTGAAATTCATAAGCATTTTTTTCTTTTCTTTTTCTTTTTTTACATACTCTGAAATTTTGGATTTTCATGCATGTCACATTGCTGCAGTGAAGAATCAGTCTCAACAGCACACTGTCCACCGAACCTACAGAGCAAAATTCAGCCCAAATAAAAAAAACAGTCCGGGCGCTCGTTGCTACAGTAGAGCATTAAATTGCCGGTACACACTTAGCCCTTGTTTAGTTCGCGAAATTTGGATTTTGGGGCTACTGTAGCACATTCGTTTTTATTTGATAAATAGTGTCCAAACATTGACTAATTAGGTTTAAAATGTTCGTCTCGCAATTTCCCACCAAACTATGTAATTAGTTTTTCTTTTCGTCTACATTTAATGCTCTATACACGGGCCGCAAACATTCGATGTGACAGGTACTGTAGCAACTTTTTAGATTTTGTGATCCAACTAAACGGCTTACCGTCTAAAACGGCCGGCGCATAGCATGCCCCCGGGAGAGGGGCGTGGCGCAGCCGCGGGAGAACGCGTGCATCCGTGCGCTTTGCCGAGCACACTCCCGTGTGCTAAAAAAGTTGTCCCTGGGCCAGATCACCTGTGACCATTCTCAGCTCTAAGATTCATGTTGGACGGTAGATACAAGGAGCTTAGGGGTGTTTGATATGGCTACTAAAATTTAGGAGGTATGTCGGAAGGATGTTGTATGGGGTGTTCGGATACTAATAAAAAAAACAAATTACATAATCCATCAGTACTCCACGAGACGAATTTTTTAAGCCTAATTAATCCGTCATTAGCATATGTTTACTGTAGCAAAATATTATCAAATCATGGACTGCTTAGGCTCAAGAGATTCGTCTCGTAAATTAGTCATAAACTATATAATTAATTTCATAATTAGTCTATATTTAATATTCTATGCATATATTCAAACATCCGATGAAACAACAACTAAAATTTAAGAGCGGCGACCAAACACCCTTAAGTCGTAACTTTGGAGATGCTAAGTCACCGGATCGGGCCCCCTTCCTCTGCCACTCACCAGCCATGCATGATGCATCACAAGCCACTGCTCCATTCAGTCATTCGGTCATATTTGTCTACTCAACGATAGCACAACTCCAGGCCCACTGTGCGAGAACAGCTTACTATGACGACGTGGCTCTTCGGAGAACATAAGACCAATTTTAATGAGAGTTTTATGGATACTAAATATGCTGATATGACACTGTATTAATGAAGAAAGATGATGAAAGTTTTATGGAAGCAGAGAGAGTTTCATAGAGATGATACTCTTCTGCACTTTTTTCAAAATATAAGTATGTTAAAAACTGAGTCATAAAACATCCACTGAGACTGGCCTAACTCATCTAATATTCAGCCATTCTTTCAAGGTTTCGTCAGGGCAACCTGAAGCTCTACAACACCCAGAGACATAACCAGTTGACCTATACCTTACACATTACACAACCACACAGCCCCCGTTTGGTACTTACATATTTCTACGACACAAGTATAACCCCACATGTTCCTCTTTCGTGCTTGTACAAAACAAATAAACTGTACTGGGTTTTTCCAAGGCCACCCGGCATCAGTTCTTCACCTATATACATTTGGAGGCTGCACCTTAGTACGGTAATTGTTGCTCCTCCATCTAAGAAACAGTGCGTCCATCAGTGTCTGACACACAACCTGCATGCACCACATCCAACTAAAGTAAGAAAATCTCCATGTTTCATCAAAGTGGTTTAGTTAAACGGGCAAAAAAGAGAGGCAGGATATTTTACCTTGCACAAGATTCAGCAAAGACGTCCTCCCTCTATCCTCTACAAATGATAATCGCTTCACAAAGTGAAATGTATCAATCTAACTGTCTACAACACTCCTCTCTACCTTAAAGTTTTCTCATATACATGTTCTTGTCACTGATTACAGTAAAATCAGCAACGCAGATATCATTTCTCACATACTTATCCAAAAGGATGCAACGTTTTCCCTTTGCCACTGGACCAAGGTTGACTGTCATTCATTGTTTTGGAACAGAGCTAACAGAACCCAACCGCATGGCGTTTCATCTTGCCGAGAACATTCCTAGGTTCGAGGTCTCAGTTTCCTCTTTTGTCCATATCAACAAGCCATGTTGTCCATTTAGACACACCTAGGCTGTATCCAGACTATGTCCCACAGTTCTCAGACCAGTTTGCAATGTCCTCCTGCAGCAACAAACCAAGCACACCAACTCGAGGATGAGGGCGCAAAGGATGTGCAAGTTTTGCTGCACCTGATGCCGAGACAAGTCTTGCAGCGTCAGTGGAACCTTTTCAATTAGGTGGCTTCCATATGATGTGCTGGGTGACTCATTGTACTGATCATGCTGCGCATACTGTGAACCGAGAGTTTGTGTTGAAGTTCCATCTGACGCATGTTAGCTCTTTGATAGTTTGTGAAGCCTCACGCTGTTGATGGATCCACCAGCCCCAAAAGATGTGTTGTATCCATAGGTTTGTTTGGGTAAAGGCCAGACTGTCCAGTGATTCTTCGATCGTACAACCTACAAGTACTAGCCTCCATAGTTAATGATATGCTTTCAACACTTCTGTCAGCCTCTATAATTGATGATGTGCTTGCAACACTTCTGAAAGTGCAATCAAGCCTTAATTGTGGGTTTTGATGATAATGACCATGTAATTAGAGAACTAATGAGATTTATCGAAATGACAAGCAGGGAATTTATATTCGAGGATGCTACACAAAACGGAGGAGCCTCCAATTACAAATGTTGATGGCTTCAAACTCAAAGGAGGTTTAAATTCTTTTATATTTTGAATTTAAGTATAGAAAAAGTCATACTATAAAGGGGGACACAATGCTTAAGCTAACATGTGCTACCAAGTGCTCAAACATACACATGCATCCTCAGATTCACAGCCAAGACAGCCTAAACTTCACTCTTACCCTTGCTATCTTGACAGGTGCGGCACTGTCGCACTTGAAGAGAGGCAGTGCCGTAGTGCAGCACTGTCGCACTTAAGCCGTGGAACTATCGCAACTTAAGTGACCGTTGGAGCTGAGGGGGTATTTATACCCATCCTTTTCCTCCCCAACGGCTATCTTCTTTCTCCTGCTCATTCTAGCACACCCAAAATAGAAAGGAGCCATCTCTCTCTTACTCCATTAGTGACCTTGAGCCCTCAAGAAAATCCATTGATTTCGCCATCAATCCTTGAGAGAAAAGGGTTCAAAACTCGATTAGAGAGCAGCTCTATTGATTCCTCAACTTAAAAGAATTTGGTTCATGTTTTGGCCAGCGGTTATGTTTGTTACTCTTGGAGCTTGGCTCTTAGCCGGCTAGAGCATCGCCCGTGGAGCTTGCCAACTTGTGTGGCAACCTCGGGAGGTTTGTAACCATCTCTTAAAGCTAGTAAACTCACCCCTCATCGCAAGAGTTAAATCTCTTGACTTGAGAACGAGGAAGGGTTAGAAAGCCCTAAGCCTTAGTGGCTAACCTCAATAACGTGGAGGTAGGCAAGCTTTGGAGGCAAGCCGAACCATGGGATAAATCATTGTGTCAATTGTGCTTGATTTATATTACTTGCATTTTATATTATTGGTTGAGGTGATTTCTAGGGTTTCTAGTCGATCTACTTATGTGTGATGTTCCTATAACTTCTAGCTTTTGATCTGTGACTATCATACTTGTAGTAGGCTGAGAAATTTCTCTGATCTAAGTTTCCATTCACTGATTTTTAACTGTGACTCGAAGTTGTCTGCAGGTGTAGCAGTGCCGCTGTTCTAGTCCGGCAGTGTCGCCCTCCAGAGCAGCAGTGCTGCAGGATGAATTTGATAAGAGTTTGAGTGTTTGTTTTGATAGGCCTATTCACCCTCCTCTAGGCCAACCAGAGATCCTATAAGTGGTATCAGAGTGGGTTACCTCATATACGCTTCACCGCGTGAGGTATGGAGCCCGGAGGAGGAACTAGTGGCGTGAAGCTGGTGGATGTCAACATGGACAGCAGTGAGCTGAGCGTGTCGACATCAAGCAACACCACGCTACCACATGTTGAGGCTATCGATGCCAAAAGAGCTCTCAATGAGAATGAGAGAAGAAGAAGGAAGGAGGCAAGAAAGCTAAAAAGAGAAGCAAGAGAGAAAAAGAAAAAGGAGGAGGACCAGCGGTTAGAGGACAAGAAGCAAAGAAAAGAAGAAAGAAGGCTCAAGCGAGAAGCAAGAAGAAAAAGAAGAGAAGCTAGGAAGAAGAAGAAAAGGCAACAAGTACATCATCAAGCATACCAAGTAGTTCCGAAGATGGAGATGATGATGAGTCATACCAAGTGTCGAAGGGGAACAAGGAGAAAAAGGAAAGGGCAAGGCCAACCACAACAAATATGCTGCCGTATCCTTTAACTATTCTTCTATTCCTATGTAACACCCAAAATTCTACTACAAATTAGCAATTAAATTCTTGCCCTATTTATACATTTTCTAGGTATTTCTAACATAGGCCAAATAATAAATATTGTATAAATAAAATAAACTATAAGTTTAGAAACTTGTTTGTTGCATTCATGCCGAATCATATGGTTTTTTTATTGAGTGTAGGGCTAGATGATTTGAAATTGAATTCAAAACTTATTTGAATTTGGCTTAAAAATGAAAATGGAGAAAATAGAATTGGATAAAAATTTGATTTGGAAAAAAAGAAATTCACCTTCTGGCCCAACTCCAGCCAGACCAGCCTTCTACCTCCCCCTTCCCGGCCTGCCTTGCCTGGCGCAGCCCACTCGGCGGCTGCCCCGCGCAGGCGTGCTGGCCCGCACCCCGCATGCCCTAGCTTGCCGCCCGCGCGCACATTAGCTCGGCCGCCTTCATCGCTGAGCCAGCCCACCAGCGTAGCCCACCTCGGCACCGCGGCCCGCAACGCCCACGCCGCCACTCTCTCCCTTCTCTCTCTCGCTGCCCCGCTGGCCCCACTCGTCAGTGCTGCCTTCTTCCTCCACTTTCCTTCCCCGACGCTCCCTTTCCTTTTCTCTGCCCGTCAATGGCGTGGCTCCGATGGAAGGCCACCGGTGCCGTATGGAAAGCGTCGAACCCGCCTTGCTCCCCTTCCTTTCACGCCGCAGCCGCCCACCTATAAAGGTCGAGCCTCCCCTCTACCCTTCTCCATCCCCTACTCGCTGTCGTGAGCCACCGCCACCGGTGAATCCTCCCCTCCCGAGTGCGAACGCCGTCGCCAAAGCCACCCGAAGCACCGCCGAACTTCCCCGCGCCCGTTGGTACTCCCCAATTCGCGTTTTGGTCTTGTTTTGCCCGGTTACATCCTCACCCACGTGCCTTTTCTCTCTCCGGTTCGCGGCCGCTGTCGACGACCAGCTTCGAAGCCCTCTCGGACGCCACGACCACCACCGTTGACCCCGCAGTGAGCTCCTGACCGTCCTCGTACCCTCAGATCTTGTTTTGGCGCCCTGGGAAGCCGTAGCCCAAGTTCCAGTCGCACCAGCCATGGTGCCACTGGCATCTCCTTCTTCCTCGGCGAGCCACCGCCCGGCCCTCACCCCTGCGCCGTTGGATCTAGCACGGATGGCCCAGATTAGAAACCGGTTGGATTTAAGTGGTCGGTCCACGGTGAACCATGGACCCGGCGCACCGTGCCTACGTCAGCAATAGTCCACGCCATGTGGTGCACCGAGCGAACCATAGTGCGCCACGTGTCAGATGAATCAGCAGCCCCGGTCAACACGCGGTCAGCCATGCCTGTTTTACAAAATAGCCCCTCGGTTTTTAGTGAATCAACCCGTAGTCCTAGTTAGTTCAAAACAATTATTTTTTGGTCCTAATTCTATTCATTTAGAACCCTGTCATTTCTAGAAATAGTATGCCAGGTCCAAATTTCATTTAAATTCAGATTTTTAATTGTTTTAATTCGAAAATAGGTTTGTTTATTTACAGAATTGCCATTACATCATATTTCATGCATAACTTTCACGTTTTAAGTCTGATTTGAGTGATTCTTTCGCTCATGTGTTCATAGCAATGCGTAGAATAGATCTGTAAGCTTTTCAACATATGTTTTCACTGTTTGGTGTACTGTTCTAATGGAGTTCTATCTTGTATTCATGTAATGATTGGAATGATGCTTGATTGATGTTTGGATCACGATTAGAGGGTGAGCCATTCGAGGTGACTGAGGACCCCCAGCAGGATCAGCAGTACTCCTAGGACGACTTTGAGGAAGGCAAGTGTACCAAAGGCCCCTTGTTACCTATGAACTACTACCACTTACATTCATGCATGAGTTTAATTTGAATTGCCTTTAAGGACTTTACCTAGATGATTCCTTGTACCACATATCCTTGATACCTGGGTTTATTGGGTAGGCATTTTGGATAGATGCTGCAATGCTTAACATGAAGTAATTGTTAAACATGTTTAAAGACTATATGCAATGTGATAAAATGGAACTTTTTAGCAACAGATAGGGGGCTAGAGTACGGGGTTGAGTACTCTAGTGCCTCTCCATAAGGACTTAATCCTGAAGCGGCAACCCAGGAGGGACCGTACAACCCCGAGTGTCACATGGCTCTGACTTTAACCTATTATCTAGATTGTACTAGCTCGTCTGTAGCTCCAGTAAGGGGTAAGAGGGTATCTTTCCTTTTTCTATTAGGGTGTGCACCGTGCTGCGATGCCCACGCGTGCCATTCCTTTGTAGCTACAACCTATTAGGGAGCTATTTTTCACACCACTTCCAACTTTGAGAAGCATTTGTAGGGATATCAGAAGCCCCTAGGCAACTAGCAATAGCAATATTATATGAATTCACTTAAAGACAACAAAATCATGGATTCAAACCAAGTACCTATTATAGAAAAGGTAAGGAAGAGAGAAAGGAATGTCTAGGGCAAAGGTAAATGAGTTTCGCTCTTCTTAGCATGTTTTATATCCAACCACTTGAAAAGAATGTATTATACAAAAGTTAAAATAGGATTAGGTCTTGAGTTTTTGATCATGCCGCATGACTCAGACTAAAGATGGCAATGGGGCTGCGACTTGAGACTCGATGGGTACTTACTCCATTGGGGATCAAATCTAGACTAAATACATCACCCATGGGCCTATAATTGGGGAAACCTTCACCCAACGGGTATGTTGGTACTGGAACATTCCTATAGACCCCATACCCATTAACCCATGGATAAAAATACCTAGAGGTCCAAATAAACCCTGTGGAGGTGCCCATGGGGGAACCTCTAGAGGACTTGTTGGAGGATCCAATGGATGAAGAAACAGAAGAGGGACCCATGTTCGAGGGACCCATTGAGATAGAGGAGTCTGAGGAAGATCCCAAGGAAGTGTAGGAACAAGATGGCTAGGAGGGAGCTAGTGACCCCGATGATGGAGATGGTTCTGATGATTCTGATGCCGATGGAGGTGATGATGGTGGAGACGGTGGAGATGGTGGAGACGATGGGGATGATGACAATGATGATGATCACAATGCACCGTTGGCTCAGGGATGGACTGCGGAGATCCACTACGACTTAGAGGGTGATGGATACTACCACCCTAGGCTTCTCGCACTTGTGCATCGCTACCACCCCGGAGGCACTGTACAGTACAGGACAGAGCATTGGACCCACCCCGACTACACCGGCTTCTGGGAGACAGAAGTGTACATCCGAGAGGGGACTTGGGTGTGCTACATCCACTGCGCCACCACTGCATGGCTCACACGTGTGGCCATCATCAGGGATGCAGCTCGATAGGCGTTGATGGTCAACCGCGACCGTCACTTCGACGACATCGCCTGGGAGGATGACCGCTATCTTCCTCACCGTCGGAGCAGACAGTCTACATGCAACATCGCTGCACCACTTGGAGAGGCGAACCTGAGGCTGAGGCCTACCCTGTTGTGCTTGGCTGAGAGCCACATTGACTTGGATCCGACCCTGGATGAGCTCGATGTCATGGGGAGGGCCTACATGCAGTTGGCTCATGAGAACGCTACACTAAAGCAGCAGCTAGGAGGTCCAGATGTGAAAGATTCAGGAGTACCCACTCAGTCGCCCCCGAGGACCAGAGGAGAGTCTAGAGACCCCAGCACCAGCACCAACATCGACCCGTACCCATAGGAGAGTCTTAAAAATATGTAATAAGCACGCGTAGCTACGCGAGAGAGTATTTAGTTTCTTTCTTTTAATGGTTGGACAAGTGTTAGTTGCATGGTTGGATGTTTATCATTATGAATAATGTTTGATTTGGATCTTTGATATGATTGTGATGACTTGTGGGCATGTCCACGGTCATTTAGTTAAGGTTAAGGTTAAGGTTAAGGTTTAAGGATATTAAGAATAAATAGTTGGGTTTCGTTTTATCATGCTGTCCATTCTGTATCATTCAGAATAGTCTGTCTTTATCAGTTCATATCTCGTAATCTAGATACTCAAAGGTCATGAAATTTTTATGGAGATAAGTAGACTTCAACATCTTTCTTTTGGCTCTGGAATCACCTCAATAGCTATTATAAATTATGAGATACAGCTGTTGTAAGTTGAGGTTTCTGCGCTGTCAGGATTCCGAAACAGTACTGCTTATCGTCTGTATTTGACTAAGTAAACGTCAGAATCTGAAAAAGTGTTCTAAACAAAAGTTGTAGAGAATTTTATAAGCTTTCCAGAAAGGTATGCTACGCAATCATATGATAATCAGAGAGTGAGATATGCTCATTTTACAGCACAGCTGTTATCCAACTTGCTGGAAAAGTTTAGAACAAATATCTTCTTGTATACCCTACATATATCTCTTATCTACACCTACTCTTGTTACACCAGTATCTTGTAAGAGTTATATGCTTGGACATGTGAGACTTATATGATGCCTCTACAGATGGTGAACACCAGGAGGAACAACCAGGGAGGCGAGGAACCGCCACCACCACCCCTAGTCACCATGGAGCAGCTAATGATGATGCAGACCTAGTTGCTTCAACAGATGGCCCAAAACATGCAGAACATGGGGCAAGGGAATGGGAATGCACCCCCTCATGTCAGAGATAAGAGGGGAGAGTTTCTGAAAGGACACCCACCTGTATTCAAGCACTCTATCGACCCACTCCAAGCTGATGATTGGCTACGTGCCATTGAGAGGCAACTGGAGATTGCCCAATGTGATGATAGGGAGAAGGTTTTATATGCTTCTGGACAGTTGCAGGGAGCTGCATAGGATTGGTGGGACTCATTCCGCTTCGGCCGCACTGAAGCTAATCCCATCACTTGGGCTGAGTTCCACAGTGCCTTCCGCACTCACCATGTACCTGCAGGACTGATGAAGCTGAAGAAGGAGTTCTTGGCTCTCAAGCAGGGGAGCATGACTATTGCTGAATATCATGACAAGTTTATACAATTGTCATGGTATGCACCTACTGAGGTAGACGAGGATAGAAAGAGGCAGGAGCTGTTTATGGAGGGCTTAAATGATGGTCTCTAGTACCAGCTATTGTCCCATACCTTTGCTAACTTCCAGCAGCTGGTGGACAAAGCTTTAGTGATTGAGAACAAGCACCGCCAGATGGAGGACAAGAAGAGGAAATTTCAAGGACAGCAATCTGGGAGCAACTCTCGCTTCCGTACCAACCCTCAACAAACTTAACCTCAGCAGTGCTATCAAGGTCAGACAGGTCCCAACCGCAACCACCACCAGCAGCGTGCACAGCAGTAGCAACAGCAGTACAAGGCACTAGCTCAGCGCCAGTAGCAACCCAACAATGTACCAGTGAGAAATAATACCTCCAATGCTCCGCAGAGGAATGGCGCACCAAAAGCGCCAAATACAGTTAATGACAACAAGTGCTTCAATTGTGGAGAGCCGGGACATTACTCCAATAGATGTCCCAAGAAGACGGCTAACTCACAGCAGAACTACGTTCGGGGAAAGGTGAACCATGTTACTGCTGAAACAGCTCAGGAGGCATCGGATATGGTGATCGGTATGTTTCCGGTCAACTCAAACTCAGCTATAGTACTTTTTGATTCTGGTGCTTCGCATTCCTTCATAACATATACATTCATAAAGAAGTATGGTATTCCAGTAAGTGTTATGAAGAAACACATGTTAGTAAGCTCACTTGGTGGGGTAATGAAAGCAGAGTGGATATGCTTAGCTGCTAGTCTCAGCATAAGGGGGTAGAATTTCAAGCAAATCTTGTAGTCATAAATTCCACTGGTATCGATGTCATCTTGGGTATAGATTGGCTAAGGTTGCAGAAAGCAGTTATTAACTATGGTAATAGTTCTATGAATCTTATCACTTCAACAAGTGGTGTATGTGGCAACTCAGTCAGCTGTAGAAATCTACCGGGTTAATTAGTTGGAAGGCACAACCATAGAAGATATAAGGATAGTAAATGAGTACCTGGATGTCTTCCTTGAGGAATTGCCAGGTATGCCACCTGACCAAGACATCGAGTTTATAATTGAACTTTTACCTAGAACTGCACCCATAGCTAAGAGACCCTATAGAATGGGAGTGAATGAATTAGCAGAACTTAAGAAACAATTAAGGGAATTATTAGACAAGGGTTATGTTCAACCTAGTTCATCACCTTGGGGTGCACCAGTACTCTTTGTAGAAAAGAAGGATGGTACACAAAGGATGTGCATAGACTACAGGTCACTTAATGAGGTCACAATTAAGAACAAGTACTCGTTACCTAGAATTAATGACCTATTTGACCAATTGAAAGGGGCTTGTGTGTTTTCCAAGATTGACCTTCGATCTGGATACCATCAGTTGAGGATAAGGCGTACTGACATCCCCAAGACCGCCTTTGTGACCCGTTATGGACTGTATGAGTTCACAGTCATGTCTTTTGGTCTAATAAATGCACCTGCCTACTTCATGTATCTGATGAACAAAGTATTCATGGAGTACCTTGACAAGTTTGTCGTCATGTTCATTGATGACATACTAGTGTATTCTAAGAATGAAGAAGAGCATGAAGAACATTTGAGATTGGTGTTATAGAAGCTTAGAGAACATCAACTTTATGCCAAGTTCAGTAAATGTGAGTTCTAGCTAAAAGAAGTATCTTTTCTTGGTCACATAATCTCTAATGGAGGAGTAGCAGTAGATCCCAAGAAGGTTAGAGATGTGTTGAGTTGGAAGCCACCTAAAGATGTTAGTGAGATTCGGAGTTTTTTAGGTATGGCTGGGTATTATAGGAGATTCATCAAGGGATTCTCTAAGTTAGCCAAGCCCATGACTGCGTTGTTAGAGAAGAATGCCAAATTTATATGGACTAAACAATGCCAGGACAATTTTGAGGAGTTGAAGAAGAGACTGACTTCTGCTCCAGTGCTCATCTTACCTGATCTCACCAAAAGTTTCTCTATCTATTGTGATGCCTCACGGCAAGGTCTAGGAGGTGTTCTTATGCAAGAAGGCAGAGTTGTTGCCTACGCATCCAGACAGCTGAGAAAACATAAGTTAAATTATCTGACTCATGATCTAGAATTGGCAGCTGTGGTGCATGCTCTTAAGATATGGAGACACTACTTGATTGGTCATAAGTGTGAGATTTATACGAACCATAAGAGTCTGAAGTATATATTCACGCAGTCAGATCTGAATTTGAGGCAGTGTAGTTGGCTCAAGTTAATCAAGGATTATGATTTAGATATCCACTATCACCCGGGAAAGGCTAATGTTATAGCAGATGCCTTGAGTAGAAGGAGTTATGTGAACATGGCCTATACAACTCAACTACCCGAAGAGTTGTGTGAGGAGTTCAAATATTTGAATTTGGGTATTGTGGCCAACACCATGGAGTTAGAGGTAGAATCCACTCTGGAATAAGAGATTCGTAAGGGACAGCTGGGTGATGAGAGGATCAAGGATATTTTAGAGTGTATAGTGATTGGTAAAGCCCTAGGATTCCATATGGATGATCAAGGGATAGTATGGTTCGGTAAAAGGATTTGTGTGCCAGAAGTAAAATCTATTAGGGAGTCTATCTTGAGGGAAGCTCATGACTCAGCCTATTCCATACACCTAGGAAGTACTAAGATGTATCTTGATCTTAAAGAGAGATACTGGTGGTATGGACTAAAAAGAGATGTAGTTGAACATGTGGCTATATGTGATACGTGCCAAAGAGTGAAAGCAGAACATCAGAGGCCAGCATGTTTACTACAGCCTATGAAGATGCCCGAGTGGAAATGGGAAGAAGTTGGAATAGACTTTATAGTTGGATTACCTTGTACACAGAGAGGATTTGACTCTATCTGGGTGATTGTTGACCGACTGACAAAAGTGGCCCATTTCATTCCGGTCAAGGTAACTTATTCGAGTGCAAAGTTAGCAGAGTTATATATGGAAAGGATTGTATGTTTACATGGTGTACCAAAGAAGATTGTTTCAGATAGGGGTACACAGTTCACATTACATTTTTGGCAGAAATTGCATGAGTCAATGGATACAAAGTTGAACTTTAGCTCAGCTTACCATCCTCAAACAGATGGACAGACCGAGAGAATAAATTAGATCTTAGAGGATATGCTAAGAGCTTGTGCTCTACAGTATGAGACAAGTTGGGATAAGAGTTTACCATATGCCGAATTCTCCTATAATAATAGCTACCAAAAGAGTCTTAAGATGGCACTATTTGAGGCATTGTATGGCAGGAAGTGCAGAACACCATTGTTTTGGAATCAAACGGGGGAAAGCCAAGTCTTTGGACCAAATGTTTTGCAACTGGCAAAAAAACAAGTGTAAACAATAAGGCAAAACCTAAAGGTTGCATAGTCCTGATAGAAAAGCTATGCGGACACAAGAAGAAGAGATTTGGCATTTGAAATTGGTGACTTTGTCTATCTCAAAGTTTCACCTATGAAAGGAGTAAAGAGATTCCATACCAAGGGAAAGTTGTCACCTAGGTATGTGGGACCATTCAAGATCATCAACAGGAGAGGAGAAGTTGCTTACCAGTTAGAGTTACCGGAGCAGCTCTCAGGTGTTCATGATGTTTTCCATATGTCACAACTTAAGAAATGTTTGAGAGTACCTGAGGAACAACTACCTTTGGAAGAACTGGATATCCAAGGGGATCTATCATACAAAGAATATCCAGTAAGAATCCTGGAAACAGTGGAGAGAATCACAAGGAGCAAAATAATAAGAATGTGCAAGATTCAGTGGAACAGACACTCAGTGGATGAGGTAACTTGGGAAAGAGAGAAAGATCTAAGAACTGACTATCCCAATCTCTTTGAACCATCCGAATCTTAAGGACGAGATTCATCTTAAGGGGGTAGGTTTGTAACACCCAAAATTCTACTGCAAATTAGCAATTAAATTCTTGCCCTATTTATACATTTTCTAGGTATTTCTAACATAGGCCAAATAATAAATATTGTATAAATAAAATAAACTATAAGTTTAGAAACTTGTTTGTTGCATTCATGCCGAATCATATGGTTTTTTTTGATTGAGTGTAGGGCTAGATGATTTGAAATTGAATTCAAAACTTATTTGAATTTGGCTTAAAAATGAAAATGGAGAAAATAGAATTGGATAAAAATTTGATTTGGAAAAAAAGAAATTCACCTTCTGGCCCAACTCTAGCCAGCCCGGCCTTCTTCCTCCCCCTTCCCGACCTGCCTTGCCTGGCGCGGCCCACTCGGCGGCTGCCCCGCGCTGGCGTGCTGGCCCGCACCCCACGCGGCCCAGCTTGCCACCCGCGCACACATCAGCTCGGTCGCCTTCATCGCCGAGCTAGCCCACCTCGGCACTGCGGCCCGCAACGCCCACGTCGCCGCTCTCTCCCTTCTCTCTCTCGCTGCCCCGCTGGCCCCACTTGTCAGCGCTGCCTTCTTCCTCCACTTTCCTTCCCCGACGCTCCCTTTCCTTTTCTCTGCCCGTCAATGGCGCGGCTCTGATGGAAGGCCACCGGCGCCGTATGGAAAGCGCCAAACCCGCCTTTCTCCCCATCCTTTCATGCCGCAGCCGCCCACCTATAAAGGCCGAGCCTCCCCTCTGCCCTTCTCTATCCCCTACTCGCTGCCGTGAGCCACCGCCGCCGGTGAATCCTCCCCTCCCGAGCGCGAACGCCGTTGCCAAAGCCACCCAAAGCACCGCCGAACTTCCCCGCTCCCGTTGGTACTCCCCAATTCGTGTTTTGGTCTTGTTTTGCCCGGTTACATCCTCACCCGTGCGCCTTTTCTCTCTCCAGTTCGCGTCCACCGTCGATGACCAGCTTCGGAGCCCTCCTGGACACCGCGATCACCACCGTTGACCCCGCGGTGAGCTCCTAACCGTCCCCATGCCCTCAGATCTTGTTTTGGCGCCCTGGGAAGCCGTAGCCCAAGTTCCAGTCACACCGGCCATGGCGCCGCCGGCATCTCCTTCTTCCTCGGCGAGCCACCGCCCGGCCCTCACCCCTGCGCTGTTGGATCTAGCACGGATGGCCCAGATTAGAAACCGGTTGGATTTAAGTGGCTGGTCCACGGTGAACCATGGACTCGGCGCACCGTGCCTGCGTCAGCACTAGTCCATGCCATGTAGTGCACCGAGCGAACCATAGTGTGCCACGTGTCAGATGAGTCAGCAGCCTCGGTCAACACGTGGTTAGCCATGCCTGTTTTACAAAATAGCCCCTCGGTTTTTAGTGAATCAACCCGCAGTCCTGGTTAGTTCAAAACAATTATTTTCGGTCCTGATTCTATTTGTTTAGAACCCTGTCATTTCCAGAAATAGTATGCCAGATCCAAATTTCATTTAAATTCAGATTTTTAATTATTTTAATTCAAAAATAGGTTAGTTTATTTATAGAATTGCCATTACATCCTATTTCATGCATAACTTTCACGTTTTAAGTCTGATTTGAGTGATTCTTTCGCTCATGTGTTCGTAGCAATGCGTAGAATAGATATGTAAGCTTTTCAACATATGTTTTCACTGTTTGGTGTACTATTCTAATGGAGTTCTATCTTGTATGCATGTAATTATTGGAATGATGCTTGATTGATGTTTGGATCACGATTAGAGGGTGAGCCATTCGAGGTGACTGAGGACCCCTAGCAGGATCAGCAGTACTCCCAGGACGACTTTGAGGAAGGCAAGTGTACCAAAGGCCCCTTGTTACCTATGAACTACTACCACTTACATTCATGCATGAGTTTAATTTGAATTGCCTTTAAGGACTTTACCTAGATGATTCCTTATACCACATATCCTTGATACCTAGGTTTATTGGGTAGGCATTTTGGATAGATGCTGCAGCGCTTAACATGAAGTAATTGTTAAACATGTTTAAAGACTATATGCAATGTGATAAAATGGAACTTTTTAGCAACCGATAGGGGGGCTGGAGTACGGGGTTGAGTACTCTAGTGCCTCTCCATAAGGACTTAATCCTGAAGTGGCAACCCAGGAGGGACCGTACAACCCTGAGTGTCATATGGCTCTAACTTTAACCTATTATCTAGATTGTACTAGCTCGTCTATAGCTCCAGTAAGGGGTAAGAGGGTATCTTTCCTTTTTCTGTTAGGGTGTGCACCGTGCTGCGATGCCCACACGTGCCATTCCTTTGTAGCTACGACCTGTTAGGGAGCTATTTTTCACACCACTTCCAACTTTGAGAAGCATTTGTAGGGATATCAGAAGCCCCTAGGCAACTAGCAATAGCAATATTATATGAATTCACTTAAAGACAACAAAATCATGGATTCAAACCAAGTACCTATTATAGAAAAGGTAAGGAAGAGAGAAAGGAATGTCTAGGGCAAAGGTAAATGAGTTTCGCTCTTCTTAGCATGTTTTATATCCAACCACTTGAAAAGAATGTATTATACAAAAGTTAAAATAGGATTAGGTCTTGAGTTTCTGATCATGCCGCATGACTCAGACTAAAGATGGCAATGGGGCTGCGACTTGAGACTCGATGGGTACTTACTCCATTGGGGATCAAATCTAGACTAAATACATCACCCATGGGCCTATAATTGGGGAAACCTTCACCCAATGGGTATGTCGGTACTAGAACATTCCTATAGACCCCATACCCATTAACCCATGGATAAAAATACCTAGAGGTCCAAATAAATGTCCTGGCCCAATATCAAACTAGCCCAACCCAAATAAGGCAAACCCTAGGTATTTAAACCAATCCCTCACTCCATCCATCCATTTTCCACCCCATCCCTCGATCCCCTCCTGTTCCTAGCGGCCACGTGTACACCGCAACGCACGTTGTTCCCCGCATTGGCACATCACCCGTAGCTGTCTGTAGCGGTAGGGTAGGCCACGGTCGTGGCCGTAGCTACTTGCCAGCCAGCAGCCACCCATCCTAGTCTTCTCGATGGACGCATGGTACATCATCTCGTCCCTAAGTTGTAACTTTTCCTTCTTCCTCCTCCCTACTCCACCGAGTCCCCAACCATTTCTCACTACTACAGCTAGCCGCCATGCCAAGGACCATATAAGCGCAAGCTGATGTCGACGAATGTTGACCATTTTCTTTCTCTTAACCTTTCCTATTATAGTTTGCAGCGTCCAATTCGCATCACTAATCACAGCAACTATGGCCATACTATTTTAAAGGGACATCGGAGTTGAAGATGTTGACCACCTGCTGGAGCTACTAGATTCAGAGGACACCGATGTCGCGCTCATAATATTGGTTATGGAACAAGTACAGAAGTATGTTCAGTGTTTTATTTTTTTTACTTTGGTTTTCTTTACTATGGTTCTAATCCTAATTGTTGGTTTCCTTTTTTTAGTTGATGAGAAGGAAAAACAAGCTACCGCTTTTTGGTCTTGCCTTCAAGATATTCAAAAAGGTCTTTGTTATCATTAACATCAAATATAAACCATTAATATAATCTACATATATACTTAATTCTATCCCCAAACATAGGTCTAGGGGTTTAAAATAATAAATTTCATAAGTTTTAGTGAATTTGTGTTTGCAGAAGGATTTATTTAGAAAACTGATAAGGTGGACCCAATCATCAGATTTAATCATGTTTATCCATGACGAAAACAACTCTAGAAGACTCTAGAAGACCCCAGAAAACTCTCTACCAAAGATTGAGCCAAGAGACTGATAGGGGGGCCAGCAACTCCAAAAGACTCTAGAAGACTCCAGAAGACTCTCCACCGAAGATCGAGCCAAAAGACTGATAGGGGGCCCGACTAGCCCCACCTATAGGACAGATGGCCTACTGGTCCCATCTGTCAGACCCTCCTTGCTACTTCAGTTCTCTACTGCCTTAAGGATCACATCTACACTGTTGATTTAAGTCGGTTTGATCCGAGGATCCAGAATTGAAGCTACCCCTTATATATAGCAAACCCTACCCCCTCCCTAGATCCATCCTAAAACCCTAATTCATATCTCTCATTTAGATCAACACACACAGGAGGATTAGGTCTAGAACTCTCCAATGTAGTAGATTAGTAGCTCAGGAGTAAGGATCGAGTTGGGCTCATGCTCAAGTCCTGGATCTAGTCTTGTAGGCTCGGCAAAGCCTTGTATCTTCACATCTACATCTTGCAAAACTTATTATCAATTTATCATATTTTCACCATGTAATAAGAATGTCATTAGAATCTACCTCACCCGTTGTTCTCCTGAGTTGACTAGTTATTTATCTTTAATGATCAATCCCCTAAGTGTCATTATACATAAATTTATATCATTACATTAACCCCTACTCTAGCTATCCTAGTATGTTGATTAGTAGTTACCCCTTTGTTATTCAATAATCTTTACTCCATTGCTTCCCTATGGTAAAAATATAAATAACAAAACCTAGAATACTTTTGGTAAAATGCTACAATGGTATTATGTGTGCTTACGGAATCCTTCATATCCTATTTGCATTAATAAATACCAAGAAGCATTTTTGGTGTCGTTATCAGAAAAACAATTATTGTAAAGATTTCAATCAGTAACATACCACTAGCTTTAGTAGGATTACCCTTGTTATGTTGAATTGTGAAATAAGATAGGACAATAGATGTCGTTTCGACCTTCCAGTAAGCTTCCACAAGAAAAGAAGAAAAATATTGAAGAACCTATGGACCTTGAACATTTAAGATCCATCATCATTGGATCCCTGCCATCTCATAGGTTTGTATAGACATATATATTCTCTAACCATGTGTAGAGTGGAGAAAAAGGTCGATGACACAAGAATTCAAATCACATCTCAAGTGACAGAAATAGATGCTGCACTACTCACAAATTCCATGTGAGTCATGGTAAGCATGATCAAGAAAGGTGAGATAGTCTTGCTCATGGACTTTAAACTTAATGAGTAGTTATCTTTTAACTTTTTGCATTCCACTGCATGTTTACTTGGAATAATCCATGCATCCATTCCGTTTAGTTTGAATTCTCTCATATCAAATCCACAATATGTTTAGTTCTATGCATATATCCAAGCCACTTGCATCCTTTATCTTAAAAAATCACTCACCATGATCATGCTCTTTCATCTCTATTTGAGTAAATCTCTAAAATACTTGCATGCTACTTTTGTCTTCCATAGTATGCTTTGGTTTGGAAGTATTGTACATACTTCCATTGGCTTTTTAAATTAAACGTGGTGTTTAGGTTAAAATGCCTTCCTTAATCAAAATTAGATATGGAGTATAGCTTGGTTATTGAACTAAAAATTGTTTGTGTAGACACTGGTTATTTTTATTGGACTAACCCTTGTAGGAAACTCTCAAATTCAACCTAGGTAAGTCAAGAGATAAATTCACATCAAAGATGAATAAAGGCAAGGGATGAACTCCAATAACTTTGTGCGAAGAAGACACGGCTCATACTTCATAGAAGTAAGAACTGTGAGTATCAAAATTCATTCACTTTGTCTTTTGCTATAAGTTATCTTTTCCTTGAACCATGTTAGAATGTAGCAAACACATGAAAATTGCTATAAGAACATGATAAACAAAATATGTGCTAAAGTAATTCAAAAACCACCTTTTTATTAGCATAGATGAAAAACACACAAATTATAGACAACAACCCATATTTCAAATTTGTTGTATTCCTTTGGGTATGTGTCCATTAACATTTTGCAGGAAAGAATGAATCTATGTTGTGCATGTCCATAGTTTGGTATGAACCTGCCAAACCACCACTTTAGCTATGGAACAAAGAAGAAGGAGTCGAGTGCCATAAAATGGATCTACAATAAAAGCACTCACTCTTAGGAAGTTGATGAACAAAGCAACAGGCCATGAGCAACGTTGAAGGTAGCCCAGCATTAAGTCTTTCCAAAATTCAAGTTAGGATGCCAATGTGAAGCAGGGTGCAACTCACCTCATATTAGCCAATCTTGCATGTTGGTAGCAAGGACAAGGATGAAAAGATGTCGTTATAGTAGGGCATGCATCCTTGTGTCAACAAACATCAATCAATGGTGGACTGCCGACTATGTGTCGTGAGACCATGAACAACCACAGTTGCAAGATGATGTCCTTCAGTCATTGGAGATGAAGCTTTCATGCAAGTACCAATGAGGTTCCTTCCTAGACCATCAAGATGGCTGGCAAACAAAGAAGAACAACTCTTCGCCACGCCGCTAGAAGACAAAGACCATCAAGGAGGGACTTGAATTTGCATCTCCAATGAACACCAATTCGTCGACCAAGAACCAACAAAAATCAAGAATGGTTGACGAGAGAACAAGTAACTACCCGAATGGTACAAAGAAAAGGAAAGATCCACAAAAGAAAGGAATAAAAATAATGAGAGGAGCAGAAGGTCCAATCATAGTGCTGAGATCCACAAAAGAAAGGACAAAATGATGGCATGACAAGAGGATGATAAAGAAGAAATACAATATAGGAGATAAGATGCTCATGGACAGCTCAAGCAAGGAAAGCTTCAAGCAGGAAGAAAAGACCACCACAAGTCATTGACCCTTCATCACATGGTGTCATCATGCTCCAATGATGAAGGTAACATCTTAAGTTAAGTGGTCATTATTTTAAAAAAATTTAATTTAATCTTGCTATTCACATAAATAGAGAAACAAACATGTTTGGGTTACAACTTTGCTTGATCCAACTTGATTTACTCAACAAGTTTTGTTCCTTAAGTTTGTTCATAGCACCACTTTCTTGATCTCATAGTCTTAACCAAATAAGCTAAAATATTGCATATCTTATCCTTGGAAGATAGTCATAATCATGTAAGGTTTGATACATTATAGACAATCCTTCCATAGGTTAAGCAACTCCACTCTTTTTGACAAATGTATTCAAATGCCACATTAATACTCATCCTACTAATCTTATCACCCATGTTCTAAGAATGAATGCACATAACATCAACCATAACATTATTCGATGTGCCTAAGGCTAGAAAAAATAAAGAAATAAAGTTTTGGTTCTGTTGGTGTTTTCCCACCAATAGAACCCATGCACTTGATCTTTACCTTGTCTTTATGAGCAAAACACACTTCAAGCAAAGTGTGGGGAAGTTGATCCCCCAAATTCTACAAGTGAAAGTTCTGAACCGGCAATAATGATGCACACAAGATGTTACCAGTTTCTACTACTAATGGTTGACTTTGAAATGCTAAACAAGGAGGAGTAACAAGTCAAGAAAGGATGCACCTATCAAACCAAAATCAAACTCAAAACCAAGATGGGTTTGGCAAAATAAGGTGGCACCACTACTAGAGGCACCACCTCAAGAATCCTCAGCTTCAAGAGTGAATCGAGGTACTTGATCAATGAACTTCCATGACTATCAAGGGCAAGATTATGAAGCAACCTCAAGTGGGCATCAGGGAGGACGCATGTCTTTCTCTGGCCAAGGGTATCATGACTCTTAGGAGGCCTACCACCGCCTCGACAACAAACTCACAACCATTAAAGAGACAAATGCTACCATACAAGGTACATTACATAATCATGCGCAATGGTAGGTAAACATGAGACACGAGATGGCCAGCCTCAAGCAACAACAACAACAAAAATCAAAATTGGGAGGCTCTCTCCCAACACCTCCACATCCGGCCATCTCGTTGAGCAACCACGACAACAACCAGCTTGGGGGACAAGGCATCCCCCATGTATCTAGATAAGTATTTCTTTTTCTTTTATTATTCTTAGTTTGCTTTATATATATATATTATAGAAAAAAGATGAATAACTAAAAATGAAATAAAAAGTTATCTTTATAGAAATATATATAGTTATAATGTGTGATCTAAAAATGAAAACAAAATAAAGAGAGTGTGTCCAATTTGCTTTAATTTATTTTTAAGAGCTGAATAAAATAAAAAGAAATCTGAAGATAATCTCTTAAAAAGAAAATGGTGAATAGTTGCTCTGTTGTAATTTCTTTCAAGTACCCAGTTTTTAGTCTTGAATTCTCCCGAGTTTTGGATAAGATTGTTTTGATATAAGGATTTACTCTAAACTTGAAACTCGTGGGTAGCATATGCTTGATCTAAGCCTAGGTAATTGATGGATATGATATGAGAAGGTCTGAGCTGTTGTTTATCTTATTCCAAGTGACACTAAAATTATGGAGATTTATCTTTTGAAAAAAACATAAAAAAATTCTATGATGAGTTCCTGTATGACAAAGCTTGAATTCCTACCAGAGCCACACATGATATTTAGGCTAGGAAAAATTCTACTTATATATTGCTTATTTTGCATTGAGTTTTGTCAAGCTTTGTGGACCCTTATGAGAGATTTGTCATGCACTTAAAATCAAGATCACGTACACACCACCCAAATATGCACTATTCCTACACTGGGGGTAGGCGTAAAAACATGCTTTCCATTTAGATCAACCCAAAAATATTTTACTCCTACACTAGGAGTAAACACCAAAAATATATTTTATAGGTTTTCCACCAAATAAATGCTCTAAATTCTTGTTGCTATCTCTCAAAAGTTCTGTTGCAGAAAAGAGACTTGGGCTATGCAAAAGTTATTCAGAAAAAAGAGAAGAAAAGAAAAAAAGAAAAGAAAAAATGGACACAGAAGTGTCTGAGATATTTAAAACAATGGGTACTTAGATATCCACCTGAAAAAAATAAAAAGATGAATAAAGATAGCCCCTGTTCTCCTGCAAAAATATTTCCAATATTCAAATGAGAGATATGTTTTCAATGAGCAAAATAGAATTAGGATAGCCACTATATATATCCACCATATACATCCACACACATGCACATCTTGATTTGATTGTATGACTAATCTCTCTCTTGGGTCCGTTGTTTGACTTTACAATACATGCATTGCAAGTATGCTCTAGCTTTCTCCTTACCTATGAACTCCACATAAGCCTTAGTTGTAGGAAGAGAAAAAGGGCATAACATCATTACTGCCTTTGGTGAGGATCCAAAAATACCACATATATTGAGAGACTTGAGACTGTCATACAATGGAATTTCTGAGTTTTATTTTGAAAACTTATAAAAACTCCAGAACAATGGTGGAACAAAGAACTTGAGACACAATGCTTGACTTGATCGTTCTGTCTTTCAATTGCTCAAGACCCAAGTGAAGGCTAAGAAGCCCCATGGTTGAAGGTAATACGGGTAAGTTTGAAAGTCAGAATAGTTTGTTCTAATCCAAAGGAAATTTCTTTTTTGGACGCATGTGTACTTTTGAGGCGTGAAAACATTGTAGCAACTCCTGATCCATTGTTGAGTTTAGCTTTGCTTAGAGACGAGCAAAGGTTAAGCTTGGGGGAGCTTGTTGGTGGTCATTAACATCAATTATAAACCATCAATATAATCTATATATATACTTAATTCCATCACCAAACATAGGTCTAGGGATTTAAACTAATAAATTCCACAAGTTTTGGTGAATCTGTGTTTGCAAGAGGATTTATTCAGAAAACCAGCAAGGTGGGCCCAATCATCAGATTTAATCGTGTTTATCCACGACGAAAACAACTCCAAAAGTCTCTAGAAGACCCCAGAAGACTCTCCATCGAAGATCGAGCCAAGAGGCTGACAAGGGAGGCCAGCGGCCCCACCTATAGGCCGACTAATCTACTGGTCCCACCAGTCAACCCCTCCTCGCTACGTCGGTTCTCCGCCGCCTTAAGGATCACATCTATGTCGTTGATTTAAATTGGTTTGATCTGAGGGTCCAAAATTGATGCTACCCCCTATATATAGTAGCCCCTACCCCCCTCCCTGGATCCATCCTAAAACCCTAATTCATATATCTCATTCAGATCAACACACACCAGGAGGATTAGGTCTAGAACTCTCCAATGTAGTAGATTAGTAGCTCAGGAGTGAGGGTCGAGTTAGGCTCATGCTTAAGTTCTGGATCTAGTCTTGGAGGCTCGACAAAGCCTTGTATCTTCACTTCTACATCTTATAAGACTTATTATCAATTTATCATATTTCTATCTACATGGATATGCTTATTTTGAATACATATCTCGCTTAGTTAAAGGTTATCATTACTTTTGTGTACGGGTTCATAGAGCGCTTAGCCTGCTAGTTTACTGGTTGGGCTAAGTAGCTGAGCCTCATGTAAACATGGTGCTTATACGATGCTCTGCCTGTGAGTGCACCCTGTTCCCTAGTCGTGTGGTAGTAGCGGGAGGTGACAACCCCGTCTATCCTATGTAGTCCACCCCATGTGAAGAGGTTCTTAAATTATAGGACCATAGTTGCATCAGTAGAGTTATCTTTTGTGGAGCTCTACCATCTATCAGCATCTCGAAGTGCACAAGAGTAGAGTTAGTCTTAGATATAGTTGGGTATACTTTGACCATGTAATAAGAATGTCATAGGAATCTATCTCACCCGTTGTTCTCTCGAGTTGACTAGTTATTTATCTTTAATGATCAATCCCTTGAGTGTCATTATACATAAATTCATATCATTACATTAACCCCTACTCTAGCTATGCTGATATGTTGATTAGTAGTTACCCCTTTGTTATTCGATAATCTTTACTCCATTGTTTCCCTGTGGTAAAAATATAAATAACGATACCTGGAATACTTCTGATAAAATGTTACAATGGTATTCTGTGCACTTGTGGAATCCTTCATATTCTATTTGCGTTAATAAATACCAACAGTCTTTAGGTTAGTGCACATATTCAAATTAAACCAGTGTTGGGCCATCCTCCAACTTCTAGGTCTTGAGTTTCTTATCATGCCACATGGTAGTCTTGAACACCACTCATTCTTGTCGATTATCGATACGCTTTGACCCCAAACAACCAAGCTCATACAAACTTCTCAAGATTACATGGCACGACACTATACGAGTCTGTATATAAGACAATACCAATAGCCTTGCCTTCCAAAATGGTAAGGTGGGGACTAATCAACGCACCCCATCTTCCCCTTAAAAAATGTTGACATAGGTCGATGATAAATCATGATTACTCAATGCGGCACATATATAAGCCATGCTTGCACTCGCTCAATTCTCATGTGCCAGCTTGCATAGCATTTTACAAGTTGAGATAGTCTTACCATCTGCGCTAGCTCAGAGACAAAGAAAGAAGACAACCACACATAATGGGTTTATCCAATCCTCATGTGCTAGCTTGCATAGCATTTTTTGATAAGGACTTGCATAGCACTATACAAGTTGATAGATAGTCTTACCTTATGCGCTAGCTCAGAGTCAACAAGGAAGACAACTACACACGATGGGTTAAATAAACGCTTGACACAGGCGCCATGCCAACCACATGATAGCCATGGATTGAAACAGGTATTATATGAATTCACTTAAAGACAACAAAACCATGGATTCAAACCAAGTATCTATTGGCATTTCTTAGCATCACTCTTTACTAAGTTGTCATCCCTAGCATGATGCCAGAAATGCGTTGTTGGTAATTATTAAGAACACTTGTAAATATATATGTTAAGTATCTGCAAGCGCATAGATAATATACCATTATAGCATTTCACCCGAGAGTTTACTAGGTATCATTATTTATATTTTATCCACAGGGAGGTGCTATGGGGTTGGCACAGAGATATTGACAAATACGTATACTTATGATGTAATCACTCACATGCTATAACAGGGGTAAGTCAAATGATAAATGAATGATAAGTGTAAGGTAATGATGGTATTCTAGAGATAGAAATAGATACTCATAAATGTAATATAGCTAGACAGAAGATTAGTTAAGAGCAATAGATTCCTAAGTCATTCCTTATTTACTAAGTCTTTTATACATCCAAGTATATACACTCTCATCTATAGCATAATTAACTTTGGAAGCTCCACACGGGGGAGCTACTGCCACCGCACGCTGAGTGCATCTTCAACTTCACAGAAGGATTTCATGGGTGAAGCTCATGGACATGGTAGTGTCAAACGAGACACAAAAGATAAAACCGGTGTTATGTAACGCCTCACCTGTCACCTCCAAGGGAGGCTTGGGAGTTTGATCATGCATCCTGAAGTAGTACTGGTGTTTTCTGTTTCGGAGTTCAGCTTCCTCTCTGTAGTTTTGGATAGGGACGTTCGGTCAGAAGCGTGTGTCCAGAAGCTCGCGCCTCCTCCGTCACGCACGTCCGCAGAAATGCTGCGTCCGCCGTTTCTTCCTCCGTACCCCCTCTTCTCTCTCCGTGAGCTCGGACGGTGCTCCTCCTCACCGCGCCCACCGCCACCCCCGCGTGCTCCTTCCCCCCTGAACCCCCCTTCTCTCTCTGCACGGGCAGGACCCACGAGCAGGATGAGGACGACTGGACGAGTGCACCCCGTCCACACGACCCCAGGTGCGCCACGCATCTCGACCCCCCCCCCCACCAGCACGCCCCACCGCCGGGCCCCGGCTCGCCGCGCCCCATCCCCTATACCCAGGCCGTGCCCCATGACTCTCTACCTTTAAAACATGAAACACTTGGATGTAACATTCATCTAAAGCAGATAAAACATTTGGAACATACACTTGAAATGTGTGTGAAACATATGCAACATCCAAATAAAACACTTGCAACTTGCAACTTGAAAACACTTATTGCAATATAAGACTGAAAATGGCTTAGACATTTTGAACGTACTCTTGCGACATATATGTGTGAAATATATTCAATATCCAGATCGAAACGCTTGCAACATACTGAAACAGATGAAACATTTTGAACAAACGCTTGCAACATGCCTTTGAAACACTTGCAACATGTCTCTAAACACTTGAAACATATGCAACATCTCAATCTACTTTGTAACATCCATATGAAACACTTGCAACATACCTCTGAAATATCTGAAACACTTAAAATATACATTTACAACGTAGGCGGAGGGGGTCGTGGCTAGTTGATTCCGGCCTAGGGGTGGGACTGTGGGAGCACCAAATTCTTATTTTCAGACAAATTCGAATTTGGTTCGAAATACGGAACACCATATTCAAAATCAGAGCAGAAATGGTTTAGACGTTTTTCGACAGTTTTCTACTTTTAATTCGGAATATCCCAAATTCGAAATTCAGTTTAAACCGAATTTGGCCCACTAGAAGTCCAGCCTTAGAAATTGTATCTTTTTCATACGATCTCGGATGAAGATGATTTTATATAAAAAAAATATAGCTCTCGACGAGATCTCCAACTTTCTAGTTTTTATTTTTTTCATTTGAACTCGTTAAAATATTCAAAAAAATAAACAAAGTTTCATCATTATATTAATCGCGTACAAGCGCATGTTGCCTTATAAAAATCATATCTTTCTTATATGGTGTCAAACAGAGATACTTTTTATATGAAAGTTGCAGAACTTGTTAATTGTTATGTACTTGGTCATTCACTTGTTAATTGTTATTCACTTGGTCCTACGGGTCAATATTCAGTATTGATTTTTCGTATACCAACCGTGTTCGGCATAATTCCGCTCGAATTAGTTCGTTTTCGAAACTCTCGGTATTCTGTAAGTTCGTGTTCGTTTTTGTGTCCGGCTTTACCACTTTCGCTTTCGTTTTCGTATTCAAATGTAGAAGTAGAAAACGGTTGAGGGGTTTTCCGACCATTTTCATCCCTAGCAAGCACCACCAGGCCGACGCATGCGGGTGGGAGCGGGCTGACTAGCAGAGTTGGGCGCGCATGATGTGTAGGAGAGAGAAGCGAGCGGCACAGGCTGGGAGCACGAGATGGCAGCACCAACACCAACAGAGGCAGGTGTAGAAGGCCGCGGCGGGGCGGAGGCATGGTGAAGAGCGACGAAGGTGGGCGGCCGCGCTCAGGCATGGTGGTGAGGAAGAATGGCGGTCGGCCAGGCGCGGGGAGAGAGCCGTGGTGGAGCATGCCGCGACAGTGCCGGCGCGGCGGTGCGGCCGCGATGCATCACGCCGCAACGGTGCGGGGAGCGCGGCAGAATGGGTGCGGGCGCTGCGGGGAAACCTGAGGAATGGGAAAATAAGAACGAAGTCTTCCGTATTTTTTTTAGTTGTTCGGCCGGCGTCGCGGCCCACCAATGGCGCCATCCGACAGATTCCTATTGGATCAGGCGCCCTGACCCAGCATTACCATTACCGATTTTGGATAGGTTCCTTTGGCCATTATACGCTGAATGTTTTCATATGGTTTACCATCCTCTGTGCTGCAAACGTTTAAACCGTCTTTTCGCAATGGTTAAAAGACTAGGGCTTGGCCCTAAAATTCTAAAAAAAAAGTATAGCAGTTTATAAATGGTGAGAGGGTGTTTGGTTCTTTAGTCGCTCCTAAAATTCATATCACATTGAATATTTAGATACTAATAAGGAGCATTAAATATAAATTAATTACAAAACCAATTGGTTCCGTTTGCTGGTCTGAAATTTGGCTGAAACTGGCTGAAAAACATTGTTCCGGCTGAATTATTGTGAGAGAAAAACATTGTTTCGGCTGAAAAAATAAGCCGAACAAACCGAATATGGGGTAAGCCGAACAGGGCTAGATAGAGGCTAATTTACGAGACGATTTTTGTTAAGCCTAATTAATCTGTCATTAGCATATGTTTATTGTAGCACCACGTTATCAAATCATGGACTAATTAGGCTTAAAAGATTCGTCTCGCAAATTAGTCGCAAGTTGTGCAATTAGTTTTATAATTAGTCTATGTTTAATACTCTATACATGTGTCTAAACATTCAATGTGACAGGAATTTTAGGAACGTCTACGGAACCTAACAAGGTCTGAATACATCATACTTCACTATATCTACACTTCTTTCTTTTTCAGAAAGAAAGGTAACACATTCCCTAAAAGAACAATATCGCAAGTACGTACTGCACACCCTTTATTGAATCATCATTTACGGCCAACGTTTCCTCTTGCGCGTGATCAGTACACGCACACGGTATAACGAATCCAATGGGATCAATAGGATCACAGCGTGGGAATAAAGAAAAAAAAAAAGGACCCCAAAAAGCTTATACATTCTGATAATGTTACAAGTGTAAGATCAAACAACATGAAAAATCACAAAAATAGGGGAGACAATATATCAGAAGGCCCAAGCCGACGCTCCCACTCCTGCTCCTGCTCCTGCTCGTCTCATGATGCTTTCTTCGTCTTGGCAATGCTCAGGAGGTCACCGAAAAGCTTGTCTCCGGGCTTCGTTGGCTTCATTGGTTGCCCCGTGGAGGTTGGCGCCGTCGTAGTCTGGTACGACGAGCTCATCCCCATGGACGAGTTGTCCTGCACCGAGAGGCCATACATGCTCTGAGACAGTCCATTCGTGCCAGGGTACCCATACATTCCTGCCGTCCCCTGGTTGTTATAGTAGTGTGCAGCAGCCACAGCAGGATGCTGCATGTACCCTGCCAACCGACCACCATACATCGGCTGCTGCTGCGGCATTGCTCCGTACTGCACGACTGGCATTTGTTGCGGGTACATCATGACTGGCTGCGATCCGCCATACATTTGTGGTGGCTGCATGCCACCGAACTGCATGCCCATCATGAATGTCGGTGGTAGCGAACCGAACTGCTGGTTTCCGAAGCCTGGCTGCATCTGTGTTGCGGCAGCTTGACTGGGTTGCATCCCTTGTTGAGGCAGCCTGACTCCTGGTTGGTTACTGTACATTGGCTGGCTTTGTGGAACTCCCATGTGGTTAACTTGTGGTTGCAGTGGCTGCTGCATGCTGCCGATCTGGCCTGGCCCTGGGAGAGGTTGCATGCCTCCCAAATGGCCATTTGGCACTTCATTGCTCGCCGCTGGCTGAGCCTCCCAAGGAGGTGGCGGAAGGTTTCCACTTTGATCATCTACAAAGTTTGGATACTATCATCACATTTTCTCCGGACAGAAAAAGAAGATTCATATGAATACAGAGAGTTCTGGTTGAAAGACAGAAATGATACAGAAGAGTGCACATTTAAAAATCATTAATAATTAAGCAGTACTTCAGAAAGATATAACAGCAAAGTAGAGATGAGAATTCTTGCCATACCGTAATTCAGTGTTTGCTCTGGTGGGGGCGCCGCCAGGCTGGCAGCTTGACCATTCCACCCAGAACTAACGTTGTTAAACTGGGATGCTTGATCATAAGACGTTCCAGGGTTCACAGCACCCCCATTTGGATAGAGGGCCGCCTGCTGCGGAGGCTGTTGCGACTGGAAAGGCTGCTGAGTTGGAGTGTTGTAAGGCTGTGATCCTGGAATAAAAGAACTTGGATTGAGACCAAAGGGGTCAGCTGGTTGAGCGTTGCTGTTAGCGGTGCTGTTTTGTGAAAATGTGTCGACAATTGCTAGCACATTTTGATTTGATGAAGTAGAGTCAGCAAGAGGATCTGTGACAGGAACAAGAGCAAGTGAATTTTGTGCTGTAGCAGGGGCAGGGGTATCATCCCAGCTCAGAAGATCAATGCCAAGATCAGATTTTGGTGCTGAGGTTGCTGCGCCATTTGACACTGGTGGTGCTGGAAGAGCTAATTGCTCAAAAGGAGATTGGTCACTTGTACTGTTACAAGACAGATAACATGCATAAAAGAGGGTAATTAGAGAAGTCATGTGGAAAAACAATTAAATAGAAAGAACAGTAAATTACAAGTATGGCTATTTCTATATAGCATATATGAACAAAATCTTGTGGACTGCCTAGCTGCGAAGGTTGGCATATTACACTATTACTTGCTGAACCCAAAATGATCATCAAACGCTACTTTTGAACTTGTTCCAGCATGTACGAACAAAACCATACATGCATGTATTAACATAATTCTAGACGTTATGAGAATTAAGCATATGAACAGTGAGGGAAGCAAACCTTTGATTTGGTTCTTTTGCAGCATCTTGGCTTGTGGGTTCCTCAATATCTATGAGTCCCTGCTCCTTTTTAGAGTCCTGGTTTGCCGAATCCTCGGTCTCTACAAGTGCTTGCAAAGACTTTGGTTTTTTCTCCACTCGAACTGCAATACCTGCTGCTATTGCATCATGTTTTGCTAGAACACGCTGTAAATCATCATTCAGTGCGAGCCCCTGCGACATAAGTTCCTCATCCCTGCAGAATGTAGCAAGCAACATTATACCATGAGCACAGCTATTGCCTGGTTGTCCTCGCATCACTGATATCTGCATCTCACTGCTATTGCTCAGTGGGCCAAACGAACTGACAAAACAAACTATGGAGGTCATCTGTGCCGATTTTAGAAGCATATCCATTCACTACCATAAGATATATCGCACTAAGAGAACTTCAAGTATTAAAATGAAGTTCAGAAAAAGCACACTCACGTGGTAGAATTAACTAGCTGCACAACTCTCTGCTTGTAAGTGCGGCATTGATCCACAAGTTCCACAATTACCTCCTGCCTTAGTCCCTATGTGCATAGCACGTAAAAAAAAACATAATCAATAAACCTTCACAAATTAAGAGGAGATTATGACTTATTAGGAATATAGTAGGGCACTATTGCTTGAGTATGACATAAATACTGGGAGTAAACCAAGTAAATTAGAAATCACACGGGAGTGCCCAGCACGTAAATTCAACCACATAAGAATGTTCATAGACATAAAATTGCAGGTAGGCATGCTAAAAATTATCTGTGTGCATCAGTATCAGCCCTTAGTACTATATACACACTATAACCCAGTACAAGGTAAGGTAGCATCTGGTACGTGGTACATAACATTTAATGGATAAAGATGCTCCATAGTTGGCAAACTGTAAAAAATTACAAGGTCATTTCTAAAACTAAAACTGGTCAGCAGCTGGCACAAATTTCTCAAAACAAAACAAAATGGAAGATTCTTTTTATGTACATAAACCCATAAGAATGGAATGCTTCACTGCTGGTTGAAACTTCAAAATTTATACAGGCAAGAGGTCAATGTTTGCTAGTTTGGTACCTCTCTGTTTCCAGGGTCTAAAGCATTCAGCATCTCAGCAAGTACATCCATAATACCACGAGCATTCTGAATCTCCGACATGCTGAAAATATAGGCATTCATTCAGTATAAACAGTCATGAAAACAACCCAGATGAATTATTCTCAAGGGAAATTTGTATGTGCTATTGGGCATTTGCTGCTTTGCTCGCATGATAGCCTAAACTCAATAGCCAGTGGCATACACACAACTGTATCTCTTCTCAACGTGCCGACTAGCCCTCTATCCAATAAACAGAGTAACAGACTATGCAAGGATAAAAAAAACTAGCTATAATGTCTTAACGTCAGAATATGAACAATCATCTGGATATACTGAGAGAATAGTACCCTCTGTTCTTGAATCTACTACCGCTAACAGCTTGAGTTTTTTTTTACATGAATGCTCATGCTATCTTGAGCGCATGAAGCAAGTCAATGATAAATCATCAAATAACAAGCAGAAACTAGAAAACATGACAATATAGCAAACAATTTTCTATCGTTCCATTTAACTTCACACCACCTCATAACATGAAACCAGACCACAATCTAAAACTAGAAATATCACAATCATTGCACACAGTATTCTACTGTTTCATAGATTATATGATATGATAGTAAGAGACAGTAGCGAAAGAATTAAATGCTAGGCTATTTAATTGAAGAGAACAGATAGAAAAAGACATCGACACAGAAAATGAAAAATGTAAAAAAGCGCACCTCAAAGCAGGAAAATCATTCACAGCAGAAGATTCTGCTTCATCCTGTTGGTCAGGACTACGCGTATTCCTTGCTGCTTGAGACTGACCATTAAACAAAGGTGCAGGTTTCTCGAGTCTCTTGGGGAATTCAGCTCCAGCACGCTGCCGGGCAGAAATATAAGATCATAATCTTGTCAAATACACCACAAACCAAATGAGCTAATTGAAAATGTTGAAGCAATAAACTGAGTCGAGCTTCAAAATTATACCACCAACTCATGGTATGCTGCATAGTATTGTGGATATCTTGCACGTGTTCCCCCAAATGCTTCTTGCCATGTATCTATCAGCACCAATACCTTCTCTTTAACACGAGGATCAGACTGTAACATGAAAACAAAACGCCATCAGAAGCCAGCAGTTCATTAGAATAATGAACTACAGTTTTGCAAGCATGAAGCATATTGAACCTTTTTCTTCACTATCTTCACCATCTCATGCAATATATCTCTCTCTGCGACATGCATGTGAAGTATATCCCCACAGTTTTTTATAACAGTTTCCAACAGCTGAAATAGAGAGATATCATCAGCAAGACAATGCTTATATTTTTGTAATAGCTAAATATTAAAAAATCATCATAAAAAAATTATTCGCTACACGTTCAGTGCCTCATACATATCCTGGACCTCTACAAACATAAAAAAAGATAACAGAGGTATTGAGCTTCGACAATTCAAAATTTATAGGGTGTTAGTGTTTCTCTTAGGTGGTTTTAACTAGGAAACAAAATGTGAAAGTTAACATTATCAGAGTCTGAAGAATAGACTAAATAGTAAAAACCAGCCAGCAAGATCTCCACTATGCTCAGTTATGCTGATAGCATCACAGGATGCATGGGTATGATTGCATGAGTAATTGCATATGCAATGAAACATAAGAAAAACGACAGGGACATAAATAAATAAATTGGAACATGGCTGAACATAGAAGAAAAATGCAACACATAACTTAGCAGAGGATCAGGTGTTTTTGATTTGTGGAAGCAGGATACAAAAGGACAAAAAAAATATTCGACAGTTACCAGTACCAGAGGATCAGGTGTTCGATTTTGTGGAAGCACGATACAAAACAACAAAAAAATCTTCGACAGTTACCAATAGCCTACCACACTTTAAGACATAGAAGTAAATGACAAGTCGCAGATAGACTTACAGTTAGTGCAAGAAGTTGAACTTTTGGATTCTTGTGGCCAATCCGTTTCTTCAGTGCCTTGACAACATCTTTCGATTGCCTGTTACAAGCATGGATGTGGACAATCAATAACTGATAACCAAACGACAGCATAGCAAAGCAAATTAAATGGGCTTCTGTTCAGGGGAAACAAAATGAACATGAGGAACCTAGTGCAAGCTATATCATTTGAGTCCAGTAGAATGTTTGATATTCAGTCCCAATTCTCGGCCATGAATCAAATTAAAATCAAAGTGCATTCATTAGTTTGAACCAATTGCCAGCAGAATCAGAAGCTCAAATGTATTGTCATAAGTTGAATCAAAACATTTGGATTGAAAATATGGAGACAGTTTACACTATCTTCCCCGTATCCCCACTGGTCTAGCTCACTGCTGAAATTTTTTGGCCATTTGTAAAATCATTTGTGGATATTTTCCCTCATACATGCAGCAAGCTGTGATTGATCTGGAAAATAAGGTTACAGTACCCTGTACTGGCAAAACCAGGGATTGCCCAATTATGACCTAATCAACAAATGGAGCATGGAGCACTGGATGGCCAAACCAGGGATTGCCCAATTATGATTGAACAATGATGAGCGAATGAAGCCCCCTCTATTGTACGATCGGAGACTACTGACACTTTTTTTTTCGCTTAAAAGACATGAGAATGCAAACGGAGCAAGGCAGATAAATTGCAGAGTCAGAAATGATGATCCTGGCAGAGACACCCGTGGCGGATAGTTCCGAATTCCAGCAGCCTAGAGCGCCTCTAGCTGGAACCTAACTCCGAGAAGGGCGAGCGCGTCGGGAATCACACGGCTCCACAGCACAAAACCACATTTGATCGCAGGAGCGATCGAGACGAGACGACCTCTATCGGCGGTAAGCATGGAATCTCGCGGGAGGGGGTAGGGAATCCGGTGGTGGAGCAGCCCGAATCTGGGACGGATCGGGGCAGGGGGAGAGGGGGTCCGTACCCGGGATCGCGGTTGCAGATATCGCAGATCTCCATGTTCTTAGCCCAGTCCGGGCCGATGAGATGGTCGCTGGTGGCGCGGTCCACCATGGAGCCCGCCATGGCGGGTGGGGTGCCGGCGGGCCGGCGGGCGGGGAGAACGGCCGGAGGGCGGGGTGGCCCCTGCTGGCCGATTGGGATCGGCAGCGAGCGCTCGCCCGTGCTCGAAACCACCCGCACCACGCAGGTCGGCCGCGCACCTCTGCCTCTCCCTTTTTTCCCTTCCTTTTCTGCCCCCGCCCTCCCTGGTTTTGTGCAGAGAAAATTAGGTAGCTGCACCCACACACAGTGGCCCGCTCGCTGATGCTGGCCGCCGCACGCCGGGCGGCCGGAGGGATGGAGAACGTGCCTGCGGGCTGCAGCGGATCGGAGATAGAGACGGAGATGGGAATGCCGGTGCGCGGTGGCGGGCGTGGATGGAAATGTTCCGTTCGAACCGATGGATCTGGCTGGCTGCGAAAGCAGCGGCGTGCGTGAGCTGTCCAGTCCAACGCGGACGCGGCGGAGGAATCCTCTCTTTCCAGTGGGGTTTTTCGTCCGTGCCCGTGCGTGTCACCGAATCTGAACCGGACGCCGGTGCTCGTGGGAGGGACGACGACGCGACGGCGACCCGGCAGCCGCCCGGCCCTCACTTCCCTCGCGCCAACCCAAGACCAGCCCACCAAAACCCAACGGGAACCGCCACGCGGGCCGGCCCAACCCGCCAAAAGCGACAGTAAATAGGCCCATGCCTGAAAGCCTCACACGGCCCACTCCGCCTCCTCACCCCAGGGCCCACGTAGCAAGCAGCCCGCAAAACCCCCATCTCGTCCTCCTCCGTCCCACCCCGCGCCGCCGCACCCCGAACCCTAACCCCCTCCCCTCGCCTCCCCAGTGCCCCCACCCAACCATGGCGGCCGCCCCCTACGACCGCGAGGACGGCCTGCCGCCGTCGGCGCCGCCGCACGCGGCGGCGGACGCGTACGACCCCAACTACGTGCCGGACTCCGTCAAGACCTTCGTGGTGCACCTGTACCGCCACATCCGGGACAAGAACGTGTACGAGATCCACCAGATGTACGAGGGCGGCTTCCAGCGCCTCTCCGACCGCCTCTTCCGCGACGCGCCCTGGCCCTCCGCGGAGGCCGTCGCCCCCTACTGCGACGGCGACCACGTCTTCCTCCTCCTCTACCGCGAGCTCTGGTACCGCCACGCCCACGCCCGCCTCTCCCCGCTCACGGCCGCGCACCGCGCCGAGTCCTGGACCAACTACTGCGACCTCTTCAGCGTCGTCCTCCACGGCGTCGTCAACATGCAACTGCCCAACCAGTGGCTCTGGGACATGGTCGACGAGTTCGTCTACCAGTTCCAGAGCTTCTGCCAGTACCGCGCCAAGCTCAAGACCAAGACGGAAGACGAGCTCAACCAGCTCAAGCAGTTCGACAAGGTTGCTACTACTTTGAAATTATTACTATGTTTCTTTTTCTTGCCGGTTTTGCCAGTTGCTTGCCCCCAACAAAGTCCCAAGAAGTGTCAGTGAATGACTGCTCTCCCCCAATCAAATGTACGTGCAGGCCTGGAACGTCTACGGGGTCCTCAACTACCTGCAGGCGCTGGTCGAGAAGTCCGTGATCGCGCAGATCCTCGAGAGGGAGAAGGAGGGCCTGGAGCAGTTCACGGCCACCGATGGCTACGACTACGAGGGCGGCAGCAACGTGCTCAAGGTGCTCGGCTACTACAGCATGATTGGCCTCCTCAGGATACACTGCCTCCTCGGGGATTACCACACTGGCCTCAAGTGCCTCGCGCCCATTGACCTCAACCAGCAAGGGGTCTACACCATTGTCATCGGGAGCCACATCTCCACCATCTACCACTATGGCTTCGCCAACCTTATGATGCGCAGGTGTGGCATGCCTACTTCTCTGATCACTATGCTTGGACTACGGATGTTGGAACCTAATGCATTGAGATTTGACACATATAGCTTAGTTGACTAATTTAAGGGGATTGGTGTTGCGCATCATAAGGTTGCAACACTTTGAAGGTTTATATTACATTCTGGTACTCAGAGCGATAACATCATCAGCTATTTTAGTTCATCTGCCTCGCTACCTAAGCAACGCTAAATGCTTTATTTATGACCATATTTACATTCGTCCATCTAGGCAAGGCAGCTAGACATTTGAACCAGTAAATTTAATTGCCTGTAAGATTTATACATGCTTTCTTGGGTTGGAATCCGGCATCTGCACTTGTTTTAGATCTAATCTGCCATGGAATTACCCAATATGTTAATTCTGTTTCCTCATATATTCAATGTTTTTTTTTTTGTGGGGATAAATCTAGGTATGTTGAGGCCACTCGTGAATTCAACAAGATTCTTCTGTATATCCTCAAGTACAAGCAGTACCATCAGAAGTCCCCTCAGTATGATCAGATACTGAAGAAAAATGAGCAGATGTATGCATTGTTGGCAATTTGCCTATCTTTGTGCCCACAGAACAAGCTCATTGATGAAAATGTTAGCACCCAGCTGAAAGAAAAGTATAATGACAAGATGACAAAGATGCAGAGGTATGATGATGAAGCATACGCTGCTTATGATGAGCTATTTTCGTATGCTTGCCCCAAGTTCATTACACCATCACCGCCAGTTCTGGACCAGCCGCTAACAAACTATAACCAGGTAATTTTGCCTCATAATGTTGCTGTACATTAGCCTCATCAGTTTATTTTTGTTTTATAGTGCCTTTCTGGTTCATTGCCAGACAGTAAATTTACTTTAGCTCATGGCCTACTACAATTGTTATATTATTGTACTCTTATTTTACAGGATGATGTATCTATGCCCGTTAACTATTGCTTTTTACTACTTTAATACTATTACTGCTTTTATATTCTTTCCTTCATCTCTAGGCTCTAGCCTACCCCAAGGTTCTAAAAGCTTTGGTTCCTGCAACAGGATGCATACCGTCTTCAGTTGAAGTTGTTTCTCTATGAAGTAAAGCAGCAGCAGTTGCTTTCTGGGATCCGGAGTTATCTGAAGCTATATTCAACAATAACCATTAGCAAACTTGCCCAATATATGGAAATGGATGAAGCAACACTAAGGTATGTACAATGTAATTTACACTTCTGTTGCTGATTCCTTTGCTGGTTTTGTGTATGATAAATTAGCTCAAATACTTGGACAGGTCAATCCTGATGACATACAAGCACAAAATGCATGCAGTTGACAGTGACGGAAAGATAGTATCGAGTGCAGACTTTGACTTCTACATTGTTGAGGTAATGCTGCTTGCTTATCCTCTGCTCACATCACTTTTCTGTATGCGGTTAGAAAACCTCTGTTAATATGTGGGAGTATTTTCTCTTCAGGTTTTTAGCCTTTTTTTGGTGTTTATATTTATATTGTAGTATTTGGGATTAATTGCCACTTTGTTATGCCTGCAGCTTGTTCTTGCTCTGGTTTTGTAATACTTGCTACTCACTAGACTTTACATACATATATGATGCGCAATATGCAGGATGTTATTCATGTTGTGGAGTCCAAACCTACCAAGCGTCATGGTGATTACCTTTTGAGACAAATTTTGAAGGTATTCACACATCCCAGTTTCTGTCAGATTACCTCATGTAGGAGACCATTCCCTTTTCAATATTTTCTTTGTTGCTGCTGTCGAATCTGACCTGTTTCCCCTTTGCGGCAGTTCGAGGAAATGATTGGTGAACTGGAGAAAGTACAGCTTGACTGAACCTGATAGCGATCATGGAGAGAAATGACACCGCTTCCTTTTTGCTAATATAGGAAGAGGTGTTTATGATGGATGTCATTAGCAAGTTATGTTTGTGCCTTTTGTACTCCCATGCGACTTAGTTGAACAACCATTGTTTTTTTTCTTCTTTTTGCTGAAGTCGACTTTGAAAGCCCGTTGAGGCCATTAGCTGAGTCGTGATACTTATTTGGGTTGCCCAGGTGCCTGAATGATCTCATATCTTGGAGTGGCATGCAAATTGAGTTGTGCCCGCATGTCCTAGCTAACAAGGATCGGTGCCAAGCTGAACAAATTTGTACCTATGGGTATTTAGATGCGTCTCTCGTCTGCACAACAGACTTTCGTCTACCCAAAACTCTTGCCAATTTTTCTCGTGATGAAATGTGAAATATTTTCAATTTCAACATAAATCTTGTGAAAGGCAAGACTCGACTGTCTCACCTGATAAAACTTCGGGTCGGGTGGCCATGAACAGACCTAATTGTCTCTAAATTAGCTAGTTATTGTAACAAGAAGCTACATACATCAATCAAGTATAACAAAGTAAAATGGCTGAATGCAAAATGTATGAACTCGAAAATCGCGAGGGCATTATCGGACCGGTCTGCGCGCTGGACTTCGGAGACCGCGTCACCATGTACCAAAGAGTGCCAGGAGACATCTCCAGAGTAAGCAATCAATAATAATTTTAATTGAATGATAGGGGAAGTTTCAACAGTTCAATGATACTGCTGCCTTTTGGAAGCTAGTTTCTGGGCTGAGACTGTACGCTGACATAATGGTAAACAGTACAGAGTAACGAAAGAACAATGATCTCTAGGAACATATACATGTACATACGGCTAATGTATAATTATACCATATCTGGTGTATCTCTCAAAATTCTACCTATCGGAAACTTCTCAGGTTGGGGGAGGGAAGAATGGGTGAGCTAACAGATCTCCCGAGACAGCTGCCAAATTTCTTATCTGTTGTTCTTGCAGGTGTGGAAGATTCGTCGAAATCCAGGACTCGCGCCTCCGCCTGCAATATTAGCTGGAATTAGAATGCTTGATCTTTAAAGACAAAACAATACCATACTGAGTTGCAATCAGCTCCCCACACTATGTCCTGAAATTGCTATATCCACATTTGTGATAATTCAGACAGATAAACAGTAAACTATGGTTTCCAAGAGAGATTGTTTCATGCTAGTCAAATTACTAAACTATAACCAGTTGACGCTACGCACCATGATTTTAGTCTGTGATTTTCTTGTCACTGGCTCCTTGCCATCCGTATTATCCTTGTTTTCCTTATCAGAAGTCCTGTCGCCACTTGCTAGCACCTCACAGGCCTCCACTGCAGCAGCAGCACTGTGCTTACTTAAATGCTTCACTAATCCTAACGCGTCATAAGTTCTGTCTGCTGGGCTGACAAAACCCTGGAAGGAGCATATGGACACAAATAAAGATGTTAACCAAAACAAACAAAAAAACAGCAGTCGCTAGTCGCTAATCACAAAAGATGCTTCTCTTGCACAGTTCAAAACTAAGATACATAGGAACTTTTGGGATTTACTTAAAGTTTGAACTAAACCTAGAGATATGGATCGAATTCCCATATCCAATCAAACTGTAGAGTTAATAGCATGTTCCCCCCAATTATAAGCTGACTGCAAAAGGTTTATCTATTTATGAGACAATGGCTGCAAGAAAATAAAAAAGAATATGAAGGAAAGGAGTGAAGAGAGGCAGAGGAAGACCGAAGTTGACTTGGGTAGAGGCAATAAAAGGAGACTTGAAAGGATGGAATATACCTAAAGACTTAGCCTTAGATAGGAGTGCTTGGAAGACAGCTATTCACGTGCCTGAACCTTGATTGCTTCTGTTGGGTTTCAACTCTAGCCTACCCCAACTTGTTTGGGACTTAAAGGCTTTGTTGTTGTTGTTGTCGTAAGGAAAGGAATGAATTTACCTGAAAGTGCATGTGCATATCGATATACCAAGGAGACTTCCATGCAGATGGGGATTCCAGTCCTCTTTTGACACCTGGGGTATCAGCCAATCTGGCAAAAGCAGCAATTCAGAAGAAATATTGACAAAAAGAACCTGCCACAGCTTAGTTTCATATACACTGAAGCCTGAACTGATTAACTAACAAAAGGAACAGATAATTCAAACAAAGGAACACTAGTGAGACCAGTATCTTACAAGTTCACATATTCGTAATCCGCGTTGATACATGGTGATGATTTTTCAACAAGTAGTTCCGTAGGCTTTGATTTTGAACAAATTACTTCTTTACAGGATGGCTTTGCACCATGATCAGCGGCAATAAGGTTATTGCTGCTGTGCTCAACAAGAATCCGTACAGGTTGCTGCATTAAAAAAATACCGGTAAGAAGAAATCAACTGGAAAAAGTACATAGCCAGTTGGCATGTCATCAAGATGCATTTCTGGAGGCCCCAATCTATGTACGGCTCAGAAAATATGGCTACTACCAATCTATGTAAGACTCAGAAAATATGGCTACAATATTTTCTTTCATAGGAGCATGGTTACTACCAACTGGCTAAGTATCACCAAATAATGTCTTTAAATGTACTTACTATATTGTCTTGCAGATCAGTGTTAGGATTTGCAACATTTGGTGAGGAACGTTGCTCCTCCACAAGTCGTTTGTTCCCTGCATTTTGTGGATCTTTGGCCTGTTCAGATGCTCCATCTGAGTTTTCCTTGTTAATATTAGAGAATTCAAGTTTCTTGTCTAGATGTTTAAAAGAAGGTTGCTCAGCACACACAACTGATTCAGTAACAATGTCTCCATCATTGGTTGCATTCATGGAACATGTGGCCGTGATCATATAGGAGATATCTGTCACCCCCTTTGCAATCCCAGATTTCTTCTCAATTCTTTTATCTGGAGTAGGGGACAATAGACCTCTCTGTCTTTTCTTCATTATTGATGGTGTGCATGGGAAGCTTTCAGCAGCACTCTTTAGCAAATCTGGGCTTTCATCATGTGTTGGAGAGCCCCATAATCTTAAAGGAGTGGGGACATTCATGGTCGACCGCATCCACTGCCTAATCCCAAGGGGACTAAATTCTTGCAGATCAGCAGAAGTTACAAGATCGCAACTGATAAATGGGACATCCAAACCAGGGAATCGAGGAGGTTCATAGAATAGAGCTCCCTCACCCTTCTTTTCATCTGGCACAGTCTCAATATCTTTCGATAACTGTTCTTTTGCTGTAGTGGCCACAGGTTCTTCAGCATCTGTCGACTGTTGACCCCCGCAGTTTGTAATGCTCTCAGTCATTGTGAAAGCCTCTGGCCTGTCATCACTGCTGCCAGGTTTAGCAGATTGATCGCCATCACCAAAAGAATTGTTTGAACATGTGACCAGCTCTGCTTCACAGTCTGGCATTTCTCTTGGCTCAGATCTATTTTCCGGTGCAACAGACAAACCATCTGAACATATAAAAGAGGGAGAGATTGTCTCCAACGGCATCGGTTCATACACAGTTTCCATCACACTGGATGGATTTGATGTGTGTAATGGGTAGGCCTGTGTCAAAAAATTGGTGTCCATTTTAGAAGCATCTGGGTGATTTAATCTTGAAGAAGCATCAGGGTCAACTGTATCTCCTGAAATAAGAGTTTGCAAAGAAACATCTTTCCAAAGTTCGGATTTCAAACTTTCAGCATCAGAGATTAAGTGCAGTTTCTGCTCAGCGCTAGAAACACTTGATAGCACAGAGACATGCATTTCCTGTGCAACAACAAATGGCACCATAGACTTTTCTTGATTTGATGTGCTACAAAGAGTTTGATCGTCTGCAAACATAGAATTTCCTGATCCTTCATCCATATCCATCTGCAGGTCCATTCTTTGAGAAAAAGATGAAGGAACATGGTGGTTCTCATCAGGCAAAACAGATCCTACAGCCTTTGTGGAAGGATAGCATGCCCCTTGACACAAGGACGAGTGAGAGTCTTTTGCTTCTCTCTTGTTGGCATCCAAATTTACTTGTAAATCAGAGCTCAAGGCCATGCTAGTGTTCTGAGCACTGCAACCACTATCTCCATTGTTTTGTTGGTCCATAGCCGATAAAGAGTCGCATTGTGCAGGATATTCAATCAGAGGGAGGCATGGGACTTCTGAAAGTAAGCCAGAAGATATGTACGAATCAACCTTTTTCTTTACTGAACTGTTCCAGTGATTTTTAATTGCATTATCCGTCCTGTAGGGGAAATAGAAATTACAAATTCAATGATTTTGGTAATCTAAAGTAGTCCATTGGCTAACAATAAGAGTGATTTTTCCTTTAAAAAAGAGTGATTTATGCAATAGTAACATGTAGCTCAACTAGATTTGATTGCAAACTGAGAACACCTTTGTGTTACAATTGGCAGTAAAGCATAAGCAGATAATAGTGTGTCCTCTTTGCTCACTGCAAAAGTTCACCAGTATTACTTGATACAGAAGAATACATGTTGATTTCCAGTTTTAACTAACACATATTGGTTTTCAAATTGACACTGCACAATATGACATTTATCAGAGGTAAAATTGTTCCTGGAAAAAATAGGTATAGTTTTACAATCATATGTAAAGCTTTACCGGTGGATATTAAGGAAAACATATAGTTACCTTCCAGGTAAAAATTTCGTCAGTTCAGCCCATTTATTTCCATACATCCGATGAGCATGAATAAGAGTAATCTCCTCTTCTTGTGTCCATGCCTCCTTGTTTATGGCTGGGTTAAGATGATTGTGCCACCTGCATCAGATAAGCTAGTCCATAGTTAGAGCAACAGCAACTACAGTTATCAGCATCAACTGAGGTATGTAGATACATATTTATTGTGCCCATAATTGAGTGAATTTACAAAGGCATACTTTATGATGCCTAGAGCTCAGTGTGTTAACAAGACATGAGATGGTTCAGTAAGATTGCATTTTTACAGTTTAAAAGGTTAATATTTAGTAATGCTTCTACTGTGGCACTGCTGTCATTGGCTTACAAAACAGCTAATGCCAATAATCCTGTGAAAAAGCATCAGAGGTCAAAGCAACACTGTGAGCTAACATTTGCCATTTCTTTATTGAACATGAAGTATAGACTACGGTTGCAAAAGGGAAAAAGAACTTTTCTTAGATGCAAGCCTGATGAAACTTGAAGTAAACAAGAAACTTGCTGCGGCATACCGTTCCCGGCATTGTTTTCCTATGCGTCCAGGCAAAGCTTGAGCAATGGCCGACCATTTCTTTGGCCCATATTTGTTTACCATCTGAACTATGATTTCGTCTTCCTATAAACAGAAAGAGAACAGGTTGATATTAATATCTTGTGTTGAATAAGTGATCATAAGATGCCTAATCAACAAAGACGAAGCCATTTTATCCCAAGCAAGTTGGGGTAGGCCAATTCTTCGTCAATGTTAATAAGAAATAAAAACAAAATAGAAAATCCAATAGGATGCTTACTTCTTTAGACCATGGCCCTTTAACCAATTCAGGATTTAGAACCTTTTGCCACCTGTGCAAACATTGTACATCGGTTCTGTCTGGAAAACATTCCGCTGAAAAAGTAGAAGGCATTTTGTCAAGGCTTGGATTTAAGGCAAGAGACAGAGAGAGTTTCTTATTGACAGAAGTGGAAAAACGAAGGCATAAGTTAATGCAACGAAGAAATGCTCTCTTTTTTGCAAGAACATATAGAAGTGAGATTTGAAGATATGCAGCTTGGTAGATGTTGCCTCGTTGCAAGCTAAAGATAGTACCGAGCATAGATTTATATAGTCATTCCTGTTTGCACATACAGAATTCCAAAACTGGAACAGAAGCTCAATAGAAGCAGAAATGATGAAACACAAGGCATGACAGAGTTGATATGAAAGTGAGTAGAGCAAATATACTGCTTCATCTTCTACATAGCATCGATCCATAAATAGTACCTATCTTTTTCCAGTTTTTCCCTTGGTACGTCTGAACCGCGCGGGACAATATAGCATCCTACATTTAAATAGCAAACACGCACCATATTAGACATTCAGTAAATAAGCCAAGCAAAAAGAATTTGCACACGCAGCATTAAGGTTTGTTTGGCATACCTCTTCGGGTGTCCAATTTCCTTTGGTCGAACGCCGGGTCGGGCCAGTTGTCCTCCTGAGTGAAGGTAAAGGGCAGATATCCATAAGAAATAAATCAGTACTACATACTGCGAATGCTTATTTATAAAGAAAAAAACTATGAGGCCTTTACCCGTTGAGCGACCGTTGTCTCTGTGGCTCATGGCTAATTTCCCCTTCACAAGGAGCTGGCGGGATTCCAGGATCCTCTCCACCCTTCTTTGGAGCTTTTGCTTTGTCACTCGGCATGATTACTACAAGAACGTTGCATTTGCACACGAAATAATTTTACCATCATATTGTGGATTATCACATATATAACAACAGAAGCCAAATAATCCCCTAGATTGACAAGAAAATCCAAAGCCAGGCATCATGAACCTAATACTGCATTTCTACAACATGCTACCCACCCACCCACCCACCCACTCCTCGCCTCCCCTCTCCCCTGTGATATGCTACATCGAGATCCCTCTGTTAAACTAAGGTTATCGTCACGATCCCGTCGACTCGCCCAACACTCAGAGGCAGCGCCGATGAGCAAGCCATCCGACGAATTCACGATCCCCCTCCCTCCCTCTTCCGAGCAAGAGGAACCAACCCCAGATCATCTTTCATCCTGCCAACCAGGGGCCGATCCAAGGGGGGGCTGCAGCCGTCCAGCCCAACAGCCCCATCACAGGCCAGCCCAAGAACCTTCCACAGGCCAGATTGCCAGAACCCCTACATCCAGAAACCGTCCAGGAGCAGCGCCCCTCCCGTACTCCCATCCCCGTCCGGCGTCCGCGTTGCGGCGCCCGATTCCCGTCGCGCTCGGTGCCTCAGCCACTCCCGCTCTAGTCCCGCCGTCCGCCCCTCCGCGCGCCCACCCGAGCTCGCGCCACTCCGGCCTCCGAGTTCGGCGTCCGGCGTCCGCGGCCGGCCGTCCCGACTCCGCCCTCACCTCCGGCCTCCGGCGCTGCCACCTCGAGGTTAGCCCCCCTTGGACCCAATCCTGGATCCGCCACTGCTGCCAACGGAGAAATAAATGGAAACGCCGCGGGATGGGATCTCACCTCACCTCACCCACCGTCTCGGCGTGGCCAGCGAGCAACTCCGTCGGCCGAAGTCGGAGCCGCATCCAACCCCGCGCCCAAGAGCGTGCAACCCCCGCGGCGCGCGGCGAGAGGCAGCGGAGTGGGAGGCGGCGGCAAGGTCGCCCGGACGGCCCTCTCGACCACCGACGCGACGACGCCTTCGCCTCGCGTCCGCCTCGGAGGTTTCAAATTTGGGGGAGGCGGAGGCGATTGAGGATGGAGTGGAAGTGGAATGGATGCTTCCAGGGCAGCCCTCTGCTTTGCTTGTTTGAAGTGTTGTGAGAGGGAGTCAGGATGGACGGCGGGAGATGGTCACCGGGAGGAGCCGACGCATCGGGGCCGTCCGTACCGCTGACTCGCCTGCCACTTGGGCAATGTTTGAACGCCAACGGGTGGGATACCGGCTGGGGCGGGTGGGTTGCCCGCGTGGCAGTCGTATTTAACTGGCGTTACCGGTTCTTTGGGATTTTGGAAATGGGGTTAAAAACCGTGTTTATGGTGCGGTAAATAAATCTATATATCTACATTTATATCTAGCTATACTATATCTATCTATCTTTTTATACTGCCCACCTCATGTAAATACATGTCACCTACACCTCATGTAAAATTGATAAATACATGTTGCCTAGTAAATTTCTACCATCTCATGTTATATTCCTTGATGTTATTTAGAAAACAGATGTAACGTCGGGAAGTCATCCATTATATGTAATCAATAGGTCTAGATTGATATGGCTGACGGACGGGTCTAGAGTGACATGGTTGATACAGAATTCACACGATATTCCATTGAGCCCGTAATATTTGAAAAGTTTTACCTAAAAATTTTCATACTGTTTATATCAGAATTTGAAAAAATAATGCGAAAATTCATAGGCTTCCAAGATTATGCCAGTCAAGAAATCGATTGCATAAGGATCGATATCAGTTGATTCAGATACGACTCTAGAATCGGATCTCTTTGAATGACGTCAGCAGATAACGATGACGAGCTACGGTTGATGCCAGAAAACTATATATTGGACTCTACAAAATAGGAAAGATTAGGGTACAAGTTATCCTAAATTAAGAATGTTTTCTTCTATACCGAAGATTGTAATGAGTTGTGCTAGAGTAGGATTCATGTTTAGGCTTCGGGTATAAATATTGGACCCCGGATATCGTAAAAGGATACACAATCAATCAAATACAAGTTACTTACTTTTTTCGGCTCCAGCCACCCCTTAGGAGTAGGAGTAGAGTAGATCTCGACGAGTTCTTCAGCAAGCAAGGCTGCATCGGTCCGGCCGATCTCTGGCTTATCTGTAAGTACCGTCACGGCATATACTTCTGTTCGTACGGCTGCATCCACCTCCACTGCGACTCTGGTATAAGCTAGTTATCGACTCTTGTTTAGTTCAAGTAAGGCTGCATCGATCCGGTCGACCTCCACTGCTCGAACTAGATTAAGATCAAGTTATCGGCTCTATCTAAGGGTACCGTCCTTCGGATAGATTAATTAAGTTACCGATATTGCTTATTGCTTTCATTATTTATTCAATTACAGCAATATCACTTCGCCCGATTGGAATTGATCTAGATCGACCTTATAATATGTTTAACCCATCGTTTATTAATCTAAACTGATCTAATCTGCACCTTAAACGATGAGTTATGTTTTATCGGATATTTTATGTCAATCTTAATCGTGCATAGCATGCGGTTAAGGCATGTCTGGTCTTGAATAGATCTATTGGCTAACGAAAACCGTTACATGGCCCGTTATCACGGTCTGTGTGATTCTACCTCACACCCCACTGTTAGCACCGTGGAGTGGAGATCGTTATTTGATAGATCTGTTTCTGATAAGGCATGACCTTAATTGTGTACTATGCCTGAATCGGCTGTTTTAGCTGATATCGAGTGTTTTCACATATGCAGTTCACGTCACGAGACCGTTGAAGTAAAGATAGGTTCAAAGATGTGTTAGCCCCATGATCTTATTATTGTATTATGGCTTGTATGATTCTGTCTTATGCTCCACTGATATTAGTAATAAGTTAGGGTCGTCGAATTTATTGTTGTTTCTATGGCCTGCATAATTCTGCCTCATGCCCCACTGGTCATAGCGATAGATGAGATCTAATATGTTCGTAGATTTATCTCTATTAAATGGTTAAATGATGATGGGCTGAATTTTCATTTAAAAAAGGGATTCAGTTACTTACAGTCATTGGCTTAGCATAAACTGATTAGTGTTGACATTCTATTGTCATTGACTAATATTTGTCTAAATAACGATATTCATCTTGAATGATAACCGATTTTTCTTCCATAACTACATGAGCTTTAACTGATTTATTCTTATGAGTATGCTTGAATCGGCTATTTAGTCGATCTCATTCCACATCGGCTCTTAGAGCCATATATTTGGGACTGTCTGACAACACCAGCATGTTCCACCTTAAATTACTAATTAGTTTTCTCTCCTTGTCAATTGCAGGGTCAAGTTGACTGGCACGTCTCGGGAGGAGTGCGTAGGATCGATAATCCCTGCGTTGAAGCTAGGCGGATCTCCAGCTCCATCGAGCGGACCCTTCCGGCTTGCTCGTGTGCCCCGACACAGGATGAAATTTTTGTGTCGACACACGTTCCGGCACACCCGGTGGAACCCCACAATCGTCATGGCGGCTTACAACAATAGCGACATCCTTATAGTACCTTATGAGGGCCTACCTGATAGAGATAAATATGTCATCGGCAAAGCTATAGAAGAATTTTAGAACAAGTGTTTGTTGTCCTGTACAAAAACACGTGACAATATAATTGTTCAGAAATATCCACTACCCAGAATTCTGTTGCATGGGTAGACAGATGCATATGAGATTGAAGACAGGTGTTTCTTCACGAAAGCTATAAACAAGTTTGTTCATGATGCCATATCGAACCATAACGAAATTTTCTTGAACACATTCCATAACACCATGAAAGAGGTGTTTTATAGGTTTCTAGTTGATCAGGTTGGACCGGCTTATTACAATATTCCACATCCATCGACTTAAGAGACTAATCAAACCGGTACCAACCGTCAAGAAGCAGCACCAGCTGATAATGATGATGTTCAGGCAGTTCAGAGTTCATCTGAACAAGCTCAAGGTGTTACTACAAATCAAATACAATATAATCATAGATCGTTAGTGCAGCATGTGCAACAGTCGGTGGGGCAAGGTTAGAACCAGGTGATTAATTTTGGCACATCAGGCCACAAACCATCGTCGGCTCAAAAAATAGCACCATTAATTCAAAGGATCCGTAGAGATATTGATCCTAATATCTATAAACAGAGACTTCAAGCAGCAAATCAGCAAAGGACCCAGCAGATAGAGATTCCACAGGGGTATTATTATGGCACAGATTATAACACCCTTCACTTGATTCTGAATCTAGGGTATCAAGGCACATGGGATTTCAATCCATAGATGGGTCAGTAAGTGCAGAGAAATCTAAATTCACATGCTGATGAGCTATTGCTAAAGGTGACCGAGATGATGAAGAATTAGTTCAGTCTGAAGTCAAAAGGGCTGACCTTGTCGTACAAACGCTCATATCCAGAATGATATGATTTGGTCGCTCTTCCTGCAAATTATAGGCTCCCAGAGTTTGCTAAGTTCACTAGCCAAGACAGCACAAGCATAATAGAACATGTCAGTCGGTATCTTACACAGTTGGACAAAGCATCCATTGAAGAGGCCCATCGAGTTCGTTTCTTCTCCTTGTCCCTATCAGGGCCAGCCTTCACTTGATTTTCATCACTGCTAGTCAACTTCATTATCAATTAGGCTAACCTAGAAAAGAAATTTCATACATATTTTTATACTAGGACTAGAGAAAAGAAGATTACCGATTTGACAACTATAAGACAGAAAACTAACAAATCGGGCACAGAGTTTCTTCATAGGTTCAGAGAAACTAGAAATTTGTGCTTCTCATTAAATTTGGCTAATGATCAGATAGCCACTTTGGTCATTCAAGGGATGCTACCAACATGGAAAGAAAAATTGCTGGGACAAGAATTTGACAACTTAGGTCAATTGGCTCAACGAGTGGCGATGCTCAATAGCCAATTCTAGAGTATGCGCAGAGATACCTGATTCCAGAAGAGTACCACAGTGGCCAAAACTTATAATCCATATTCGGTCGATGATGGTTATGAAGATGAAAAAGAAGAGGTTGCCGCGGCTGAATAGAATTAGGGCAAAAAGACAGTAATGGTGTCAAATCCTTGGGGAATAGGAGTCGAGGAGAGCTATGACTTTGACATCACAAAATCAGACAAGCTCTTTGATTTCTTGCTTAAGAAAGGATAGATCAAGTTACTCGATAATCATGTTATGTTGCCCCCTGATCAGTTGACGAATAAGAAGTTCTGCAAGTTCCATAACGCTACTTCTCATTCCACTAATGAATGTAGAATTTTTCGGCAGCATATACAGAGGGCTATTTAGCAAGGAAGACTCAAATTTGATACGCCTCGGAAAATGAAAGTTGATGATAACCCTTTCCCAGAAGATCAAAATATGGTCGATGCTAGGCTGCTCAAAGGAAAGACTAAGGTCCTGACATCAACCAAATCGAGAGAAGCTAGAACAGTCAATCCTGAGATGTAAATATCGGCTAACGAATACTGAGAAATTAGAAGATGTCGTGATAAGCAAAAGAGCCGATATGAGCAGGGAGAAATGTCAAAAGATGGGGCGACAAAGCCACGGGTTACATCTCGAATTCTGTTGAATAAATGGCAACGACAGAAGAAAAAGGATTATCAGCGTTGGTTAGAAGAGCAAGAATACTAGCATCAACAGAAAAAAGAGAGATATGAAAGAAAGCAAGCTGATTCACATTGAAATTGTCCTTTCTTTAGACATTGCTAGAACGAAAGTTTGAAGTTGCCTACCTGGAATAATTATCTAGAGTGCAGTGATTAATATTGGGAGTTTATGCAATCTCAAGTCAACTGTCGGTCTATCCATGCTCAAGATGCATATCATCATAATAACATGGATCGGCGTTTAAAAAATGAAAGTGTTCATAATCGTCTTGGGAAAAGGGTTGTTGTTCAAAACTAGGCGGATTATGAAGAAGAAGGTAATGAAGAAAAATATGTTTGGCAGGAAGATCAATGGTGTCTAGGAGGTTTGACAAGAAGCCAGAAGAGAAAGGTGCAACGCCTAAGGAACATAGAGTTGGAACAGGCTCAAGCATCTGGTAAACCTCAAGTATAGCATGCTAAGCAAACAGCCGATACAAGGCAACCATCGGCTAATATTCAAATGACTTTTCTGTTGCCATCAGAGTTTAGAGCTCTGGTAGATCAAGAAGTTTATTTGAATTTCGATGAATCAGAATATGAGGAGATAGTTGATAAGTTGACGGTTATACAACAAGCAATATTTGATAAACCAGTCAAACATCGACACTTAAAAGCTTTATATGTGAAAGGTTTTGTTGATGGAAAGCCGATTAACAAGATGTTGGTGGATGGAGGTGCTTCTATCAATCTCATGCTTTACACCACTTTTCATAAACTTGGCAAAGGACCAAAAGATCTGATTGAGACTGACATGATGCTTAAGGACTTTTGAGGTAATGCATTTAAGACTCGAGGGGCAATGAACATCGAACTAACAATCAGAAGTAAGACTCTGCTTACCACGTTCTTCGTTATCGATGGAAAAGGGTCATACAGTTTACTCCTTGGTCATGATTGGATTCATGCGAACTGTTGTGTACCATCGACCATGCATCAGTGTTTGATTCAATGGCATAGAGATGATGTCGAGCTGGTTCGCACTAATGAGTCTGTGAGTATCACAATAGCCGATCCAGTCTTCTAGGAACTAGGAGACTTCGAATGCCTTTCTGGCAAGATATGGAAAGGAGGCTTCATTAGAATTAATAATGAAGGCCAACAACCGGTTCAAGCAATCGGCTCTAAGAGTTTGTTTTAGTGGATAGTCATAGCTTCGCATCGGCCATTGGATTAGAGAAGAATAAGCATTGGTCCTGGAGATAGGCTTAGGCCAGCGTATGTGAACGCTAAGTCAAAACATAAATGCAACTCAGAGTCAATGGATCTATTAAAGGAAGTTTTGTTTCGCTTAATGAGATGATTGACCTAGATCGATCGATCATTTAACCTTTGGTCTGAAAAGTTTTGGTGCAACCTATCAATAACAATTGATGAAATATATTTGAAGAGATATTATCCTAGCATTTGATCAACACTTGATAGCCAATTCATTTAGTCATCGGCTCTAATAGTCGGTACCAGAAGGTATCGCCTCTAGTTCAAAAAATAAAGATCTTCGAATATATAAAAAAGTCGATACGATATGTATCGCCTCCAGAGCAAAAACAAAAACAAAAACAAAGACATTCATGACATATATAGGGGCATTGCACTGAGACATATTCATGAAAGAACAGAAGGTTTCATTCATTAGTTTGATCTAGATATAAGCTAATCGAAGACCTTGTTCACCACATCTTGAGCAGATGTGATGTCCACAATGGCCTTCACCGCGACGATAAACTCCTCAAGCAAATCCTCATGCTCCTCGGGGCCATCGCCCATCGGGAAGCCAATCTCCATGGCGTGGAGCTCATACCTGATCTGGACTTACATCGCGGTCAGCGCCACCGATGCGCCATGACGAACGTCGTGGAGGGCGATTTCCTGAACGTGGGTCGGAATGTCTTGGAGGTAAGCGTTAATGAGAGGACCCCGAGCATTGACGGTGTCCGCGGCTTCATTCGTGGCCAGTTGGAGACTCCAACTGCACTGTCAGGGCTGACAATCACAGAAAATAGAAAAACTATCAAGATAAAGACAGTGGAAATTAGAATAGAGGCGTTCCTTAAGTTCGTCTTACTCACCACTACGGCGTCAGACTCGGCCAGTAGCGCTCGAACGGCGCTGGCCTCCTCCTTGATCGCATGAAGAGCAGCTTGAGAGACCCTGAGGCGGATCTCGAGCTAGCCATTTTCTCGAGTTGCCTCAAAATAGCGGTTCTAAGCCGCCCCCCACTCTTGGAGAAAACGCTGGGCGTCATCACCATTGTAGGAGTCGAAAGAATCTGACGACAAGGCTGACGCAGAAGATGCAGCGTTAGAGGGCTCACCGGCCCTAGGAAGAGGACAAAGACTGTCATTCAAAATGAATCTATAGATGAATCAGAACAGTTCATCATCACAAACAAAAGATATCAATCTCACCTCATGCGCCGCAGGCGCTGGTTCACCGACATATTCTCCTCTAGGACCTCCTCCGCCGCACGCTTGTCGTGGTTGTTCTCGCTGGCCATGAAGTTGATCGAGGGTTCTATGAGGGCGGAGAAGTGCAAAGGAACAGGAGCGGTTGCAAGTGTAGATGTGTTCGAGGCCGAAGCCCTCGGCTGGTATTTGAATCCATAGAGCGAGGAGGTGGAGGCCTCGGGGCATGCAAAAGGCAACCGCAATTAATAGAAGGCGAAGCGCTAGCCCACTAATACTAAAGATAATACGACGCTGGGTGACTAAGGATGAAAGATCGAGGGGTTTTTGTAATAATAAAGGTCGTGTCTTTAGACTTAATTGGATTAAGGTTGGAAGTCTGGAATCGGCTATTTTTAAATTGGCTCTTTAGCCGAGAGCAGGAAGTGCAATTAGGCGACAAACAGTATGGTTACCATTGATTCTACACAAGATATATGATACATGAATTACAAGTCTAGAACATCCTGGATTGCTTTCAACACTTCTAGCCGGATGACGTCAACCTCTACGATTTGTTTCTTATCTTCTTCGGCTGATCTAGGAATGCTCTTGAGGCTACTTTAGATGGCTCTGCCTTCTCTGACTTTGGCCAGTAGTTTCTGATTCTTTTGTTGAATGGCATCAGGTATTTGAGCCAGGATGGATTTATGATGCTTGCAATTGGTCCATCAAGCCAAGTCTTATCTTGATCTTCTCCATCTTGATCACATGACTCAATGTCATGTCTCATGTGTAATGAACTCCTTCATCATCACATGTGTGAGCTTTGCAACATCTCTGAGCCATTTCTACCTTCATGGCATATATTGCTCACACACATGTACCTATGGACTAATTACTTGTGTATCTCATATAAACACAATTAGTCTACCTAGGTTGTCACTCAATTAATAAAACCACACAGGGACCTTTCAATCTCTCCCTTTTTGGTAATTGATGACAACTCTATTAAGATATGGAAATTAAGCTCTTTTGGATTCATGATGCTTGCCCAAACAATTTTACCATGTGTAAATAATTTTGGACAAGTACCACAAACCCGAAATGGTAGTATTAGCTCCCCCTACATATGTGCTAGAGTGTTTGGTTTGAAGTTCACACATATGCATAGATTGGAATTGTGGAAGAGTAATTACTACCAAATGATGCTAAGGTGTATAGAGTAAACCTTTGAAGTGTGATACCAATCAGAGTTGCACATTTAAGTTCATCCTTAGCACCACGGTTAGCTAGATATCACTTGGAAATCAAAGCACTAGATACCTCGTGAGATCAACATTAAAAGCAAGGTACTAGCGTTACTTGAAAAGCATACCAAGTGTCTAGCTATCTTCCTATGCATGCTAGTTTTCATTTCATCAATCAAATTCTACAACTAGCATACACCATACAAGCATGCATATTGAATTTAAAAAAATTATGTAATGCAAACAAGCACATGACTATGCATATATCAAATGCAACCAATCAAAGTTCATGAGCTTACTCCCCCTACTTGTTTGCTTCTCTTGTCCAAGAATTTTGATCCATCTCTTTTCTTTAATGTTGCTCTCCCTCTTTGTCCATGTCCATTTCCAACCTCTACTTCTTTGTCTCAATTTCTCCTAAAGCTTTCATATCTTCTCAATCTCTCCCCCAAAGCTTTCACAATCTCTCCCAAAGCAAAGTTTTCATATCTTTTTACAATCTCTTCCCCTTTGTCATCAATTTCCATAAAAGGTATGCTACTTATTGATACAAAGGTTTGTGTTTAGGGTAGATGGTTGAGGCTTGAGTCTTGTATTTTTTATGGACATTACTTGATTGTTGGAATGACACCACTTGTAGCCCTTATAGATACCACTTGAAGATACCACTTGAAATGTAGGGCTTCTTATGATACCACACATAGGATCTTTGATCTTGATACTAATTTGTGGGACACCTCCTCCTATGTCATATCATGGGTCATCCATTTGCTAAACTTGAACTCTTGTAGGTGAGGGATGCATTCTTCATTTGATGATCACTTAAAGTTGAGGATCACTTATGGAACCATAGTCTTGCATGATTGATACCACATGCAAATGTGATACCACTTGAAAGAATTTTCTAGTATGGAACTGCTTGTTGGATTTATCATCAAGCGTACACCACCATGTGTATGTGTGTTAGCTTTTCATAAACATTTTCCAAAGGTTTTGCCACTCAACTTGCCACGCCACTCGATCCTAGCGACGGTGCAAAGTTGGATCACTCAAGTGGCACTAGATAACCAATATGCAAACAAGTTTGTCCCTCTTGATAGTACAGTCATCTATCCTAAAACCGGTCATCAACTTCTCTACACACCTATGACCGGTGAAATGAAATGCCCTAGGTTATACCTTTGCCTTGCGTATTCCATTCCATCTCCTCTAATGTTGATACAACACATGCACCAATACGATCAACAATGATATAATCCACTTTATATCATCATGTGATCATATTAGTTCATCGATCTTGACTTTACTTGCTTTTCACCATTGCCTTCGTCCATCGATGCCAAGTCTTGCTCAAGCTTCACCGCCACACGGTCCATCGCTCCAAAGCCTTCAACTTGCCCTTCATACTTGCAATGGGTCCATCAAGCCAAGTCTTATCTTGATCTTCTCCACCTTGATCACATGACTCAATGTCATGTCTCATGTGTAATGGGCTCCTTCATCATCACATGTGTGAGCCTTGCAACATCTCCGAGCCATTTCCACCTTTATGGCATATGTTGCTCACACACATGTACCTATGGACTAATCACCTATGTATCTCACATAAACATAATTAGTCCACCTAGGTTGTCACTCAATTACCAAAACCACATAGGGACCTTTCAACAACACATGTTGCAAGCTTGTGTTTCAAGTGTTTTGGATGTTTCATCAAGATGTTGTAAGTGTTTTATCTTGATGCTGCAAAAGTAGATCATGATGTTGCACATGTTGCAATGGCTATACACGAATGTTTCAAGTGTTTGTTCTAAATGCTTTATCTATTTTTTTAGACGTTCGTTGTTAGTGTTTTCATCTGGATGTTGCATATGTGTTTACACGTATGTTGCAAGTGTTTTTATCTGGAGGATGTTACATATGTTTGCAATGGTTTTTAAGAGTTTTCAAGTGTTTTGTAAATGTTTCAGATGCATATTGCAAGTGTTTCAACTGTTCCATATGTATGTTGCAAGTGTTTTATCTGAATGTTTTAAAAGTATATCACATGTTGTAATGTGACCCAGTGGCGGAGCCAGGATTTTTGCTTGGGGTTTGCCGAACAAAAATTTTCATATGCAAACCGGTAAAGTCCATTTAGCAATTCGGTAAAATTTCATAAAAATACCCAACTTCAGTACACAACTACTAAATGGCATAATAAGTCTTAAATTACAACACAAAATAGTTTAAAACAACACACTAATACTTTGGAATATAAACGAAACAAGCTTAAATAACAAATTGGATTATAACACAGAAGCAATGTCTCCATCTCTCTTCATAGTTCACAAATCCTACAAATGAATTGCATAATGCATAAGTAATCGAGCCAATACATCCCTAGTTCCTACTAGATACATCTATAAGCTACATCAATTGAACTAAATCTAGGAAAAATCTAAAAATAACTATCTAACAAATTAGATATCAGTAATGTTAGGATTTAGGGGAAAGCTAAAGAAAATGCAAGGGAGAGCAGAGGGGATCAAGTTCCCACCAAATGGTGGCTGGGGCAAGGCCACAAGGGGCAGCCTAGCGTTGCCTGGCTAGGGTCGGTCGGCTGGGAGTCTGAAGGCAGGGCTAGCCACCTAGGGACGAGGTGCCTGGGCAGAGTCGGAGGGGGGGGCGTCGGCCACCTGCTGCCGCGGCAAGGGCAAGGCGCCATGAGCTGTCATCGAGGGGCAAGCCGGTAGGGGAGCAGAGTCATGCAGTCGCAGGCGCTCATGAGTCATGTGTGGGACAGGAGCGAACGAGCGGGTGCGAGGCAGAAGGGAATGGAGTTTTTTTTACAGAGTATACATGTATGCTTTTGGGCAAGGCCTAGGGTATGCCACACTATACCCATGCCACCCACTAGATCCATCCATGATGTGACCCACCTTGCCACAACCGCCTACTGCAGCTGTTTGGGCGTCGTGCATGCGCATGGGGGAGCAGAGGGATGGAGCGCTCGTTGGGTCAAGATGGCAGACTAGAGAGGGTGAATAGTCATTTTTAAAATTAATCACGCCGACTAACCAAAATAAATGCATAATTAAAACTATCAGTCTAGTCAAGACTACACCCCTCTAAGTTCACAAGCACCTTATAATGATCCTAATTTGGCAACAAAGATGATGGGCTAGCTAGAGCTCACCTAATTAATTCTAGAGCAAGGTCACACAAGCCTATACACTAGTATTTTGGAATCAGGGAGCTCCTACACATAATAGTGATGCAAAAGCACAAAGCACCTAAGCCCACTAGCAATGCTCAATAACAAGGCTACATAAGCCAAATTAGAGAGCACAAATCACTTAGCTACACAAACTAAGCAATATGACTAACAAGGTTACTAAAACCAAATTAGCCATGCAAGGGAGCTACTTCTATGCTACACAAGCAAGAAGGTAACTAGCAAGCTACACAAGCAAACTAATTATAAGAGCAACTACACAAGCTCAATATATGAAATGTAAATACAAGCTTGTGTTGCACGGAATGCAAACCACCGAGAAGATGAAGAAGACAATGTTGACACGGTGATTTTCTTCCAAGGATCACTTGGTTGCCACCAAGCTATGTCCCCATTGTGTCGACCATTCACTTTGTGGTTCGGTGGCTAATTGGCATCACCCGCCAAGCTTGCACGTCAAGCACCGCAAGAATCTACCCTGAAAGTACGAGTAGCTCAATGACACGCTCAACTAGAGTTGCTCTTCGCAGTCCCCACGGGGTGAGCACATTCCCCCTCACAAGTCCTTGTCTAGAGCACCGCACAATCTTCTCGTGTGCTTCGATGGAGTCACAAGCCACCAAGCCATCTAGGAGGTGGCAACCTCCAAGAGTAACAAGCATCACCGGCTTATGACTCAATCACCTAGTGCCACTCGGTGCAACCTCATGATGCAATACACTAGATTCACACTCACTTGTAATTGGATCGCACTCTTGCAAGCACAAGTAAGTTAGAGGGCTCCCAAGCACTCCCCAAGCATGGACACTTAGTCCTAAGGGTGCTCAGCCAGCCAAATGCCCGAGCTCCACCTCTATTTATAGCTCTCATGCCAAATAGAGTCATTGGAGCAAAGCTACTGGTTTCTGTGAGAGCACCAGACACAGTGGTGCTTGGCTCCAGTCAGGACGGTGCCCCTCACAATGGTCAAATTCCAACAACTAGAAACTAGCTGTTGGTCACCAGACAACTAGGGACGATGCACCGCTATAGGGGTGGCAGTGACCCTTGGCCATCTGCGCGAAACACCAGCTCTCTAGAATATTAGGGCAGTGCACCGCCATCACCATGGCGGTGACCGTGCCTGCTTCCTTCCTCTCGGATGAAAAGGGGTGGTGCCCATGGCTGTGGCACCGTACAAGACCTGGCGGTGCACCACCGTCCCAGGGGCGGTGCACACCGCCACTTTCGGTGACCACCCTGACTCCTGTTGTGCTCAGCCAAGTCTAGATGGGCACCGCCCTAGGGGTGGCGTTGCCACTGGACATAGCGCGGCGGTGCCCCTTAGGGCAACTCACTGCTCTCGACCTCCTTAGCTGGTCACCCCATGGCGGTGAATCGGATAGGGGGTGGCGGTGACCTAGGGCACCACTCCGAGCCCGGTTTCACCTCCTTTTCTTCACCAACTTTTTCACTTTTGCAAAAGTGCTAACACCACCAAGTGATTACCACCTTATGCATGTTTGTTAGCTTTTCACAAATATTTCCCAAAGGATTAGCACTCTTTTCTCAACGCCACTCGATCTTAACATGTATGCAAAGTTAGATCGCTCAAGTGGCACTAGATGACCGATATGCAAACAAGTTTGCTCCCCTTAATAGTACGGTCATCTATCCTAAACCCGGTCATCAACTTCTCTGCATGCCTATGACCAGTGAAATGAAATGCCCTAGGTTATACCTTTGCCTTGCGCATTTTATTCGATCTCCTCCATTATTGATGCAACACATGCACCAAATAATCACCAAATGATATGATCCACTTCATATCATCACATGACCGTATTGGTTCATTGATCCTGACTTTACTTGCTCTTCATCGTTGCTTCGGTCCATCGGCGCCAAGTCATCACTCAACTTGCCCTTCACACTTGCAACCGGTCCATCGAGCCAAGTCTTGTCTTGATCTTCTCCACCTTGATCACATGACTCCATGTCATGTCTCATATGCAATAAGTTTCTTCATCGCACGTGTGAGCTTTGCAACATCTTCATGTCATTTCACCTCCATGCAAAGGTTGCTCACACATGATGTACATGTGGACTAATCACCTATCTATCTCACATTAAACATAATTAGTCCACCTAAGTTATCACTGAATTACCAAAACCAAACAAGGACCTCTCAGCACTGCTTAGCAGCGGGTGCAGGAAAGTGGAAGGCGATGGTAGCAGGGGCACAGACGGTCCTCGCGCGACATGCGGGTGTGGTAAGAGGAGGGGACGTGGGCGTCCGAATAGAGGCATGAAGTGGGGCCGTAGTTTCCTAGGAGCAACAACGTTAGGTGTAGAACGGACTGCAACGATGAGCATCCGGACGTCCAGGCGTTAGCAGTGCCGCATCTTCTGTGGCCAAAGTTTTGACTAGGCTGACGCAACAACCAATCTGATCACTCCCATATAATTGTAATTATGCTGGCAAATTAAATTTACTGTAAGTTCGTAGCAACATTTTTTATGCTTTCTTTACAATGATCCGTAGCTATATTATGGTGAATTTTTCTACATGCCATTAGGTAAAATCTGTACTCCCTCCATACTGGTAATTAAAGTCATTTTGAACAAGACTTGGGTCAAACATTGAGAATATAAATCATGAATAACTTTTAAGTAATTGAGTTTGGAAATGTGAAAATCATATGGTCTTGAAAAGTACTTTCATAAAAGTATACATACAACACTTTCCAATAAGCATTTTTATAAAAATAAAAAGTCAAAGTTGTGTTTTGAAGACCGTGTCATTGTCCAAAACGACTTCTTTTACCAACCTGAAAGACAAGAGTTGGGGTGAAGCTGAAAATAGTAGCTTATTCCAGCTTTACCTTGCACAAGTGGGCCCTAGCACCTACCCAAGTCCAATTTGTCCCTAGTCTCATGCGCGGGTATGCCGTCGGAGCGCTTGTAGCGTAGTTGGTGGAGGTCGGGGCTCAGCCGCTGGGGCTCGCCGCCGCATGGGCGACCTATCGCCGAAGGTTGGGGCGCGGCCGTGCAGGCTCGCCGCCACCAGAGGTCGGGGTTAGGGCGCAGTCATGCAGCCTCGCCACTACATGGGACTGCGGCCATCAAGCTCGGGTCACGACCATCGAGGCCTCCGGGGCTTGCTGCGCGAGCAGCCTCCGGGAGGCTCCCCAGCGTAGCCGCTGTGGCTCCCGCGTGAGGCCGGGGGCACCACCGTCGGGGGAGCCGGCCGGGTGATGGAGGTGCAGAACCGAGAACTATGGGTGCTGCCGGGATACGGCCGGGCGAAGGAGCCGGCGCGCCGCCTCACCGGGTGTAACAAACCGGATTTTTGGAGAAGCCAAAAATACGAACTTTTTAAAAATTTTCCCACAATGAGTGAAGCATGTAGACGCTAGGTCAAACCTAGGTCAAACTGAGAACAATTTATAAATAAATTGTTGCATACATATAGTAATGCTTGTAGGAGCTTGCCGGAGTTTCTTGGTTGAGGTAGGGTTTTGTGTTAGAGCGCAAGTCCGTAGCAAATCCTTTTGATCCCTTCTAGAATATCTTATGAATCCCTTTACCTCTCTTGATTCGTTCCAATATCCCTGAACCTCATTCGAATCCTCCGATCCAATTCACTCAATCAATCAACTTCTTTATGATATCAACGCTCGTGTGTTTCCAACCCCTATCGTGGACCCTAGAACCCTAGTGGACCCCCATAAAGGTTTGTATATGTTGGCAACACGTCAACACATGTATAGGAGCCATGGAGTACATTAGATATAGTGATAAGAAATAGAAAAGACTTAGAAAAAGAATGGGCAAATGGAAAAGGCCATCGACCCACTCGCACCACCCGTGGCCCGCCTAGCCTGCTAGCTGCACAGGCCCAGCTTGCCCTCCACTGCCCTGCCGGCCCACCCGACCTCTCTCCCTTTTTCCTGGCCTAGCTAGCAATGCGGCCCAGCTTGCGCTCGCGCTCGCCCGCAACCCGCATGCGCGCGTACATAGCCCAGCAGGCCGAGGCCTAGCTCACGTGCGGCCACGCCCACATCACCACAGAAGAAGCCGGCGCCCCCACTCCAACCCTAGGAGCAAGTTGCTCCCAGGCGCCACCGCCGCCGCCCCGCAAAGGCAAACCACACGATGCCTCTGCACCAGCGCCCTCACCTGCTCCCTCTCGGCGTCCGTGCTGCTTGATATGCGCCATGTGTCCACATGTACGGAAGCTGAGGCTCATCACCGTCCATCACATCAGAACCCTAGCCGATGTCGCTATAAAAGGACGAAGCAGCCAGCATCCTCTCCATTCCCTGTTGTAGCCGCCGCCATTCCCTTCTTCCTCCCTTCCTCTCGTCCTCGCTGCCCTCTAGTCTGGGCACAGCGCCTAGAGCCCTCCTCGCTGGTTGCTGCGTCCACGCCACCCACCTCTGCCTCGGAGTCGTGACCATGACGTCGCAGTCAACCGCAGCCACGCCAAGCGCAGTGCCCGCCACGGTGCCCTGTGGCCTTGGCCCTCGACGATGGGTCATCGGGAGCCCACCTCTACCCATGCCGAGCAGCTGCCGCTAGCCATGACCCTGGGGCATGGCGCTTTGTCTGTGTCGCGACGTCAAGTTGGCCACGCCGCCAGCGACCACGTGCTCCACCCCCGTGCCACGCCACCAGCATGACGACCGCAAGCTGCTCCGCCATGACGTCGACAACCTCACGCTGTGCCACGACGTCGTCCACGTCCTCACCGCAGGCTGCCATGAGCTCATGCTCCACCTCACGTCGTTCAGCTCTACCGACCATGGACATTGCTTCCTTGCCACGACATCGCACCCAACCACCACGTCGTGCAGCGCCCTGCTACATGGGACGTCGACCATCAACTTCCCCTGCACCCGACCACCACCGCATGATCTGCCTACGACGGGCCCTACCTGCACCACGCGGACGCCCGGCACCAAGCCCGACGGTGAGCACTGGACTCCCAAGCCCCCACCTTTGTTCATGCCCTTGTTGCCTGCCTATCCCGGCATTCGACGCCGGCACTGCCCTCACGCCGACTTGACCCCGGAGCATCCCTGGACGACGCACCATTTTGCACGGACCTGAGCCCCCTGGACACGCGCACGCACGCACCCACGTACATGGCCAAGGCCCTGCCTTGCCAGGCCGATGACGCCCGAGAACGCAGCCGCCACCATGTACTGCCGTGGCCAATAGCCAACCATGACATCGCTGCGTTCTAGACACACCACGCTATCAGTGGCGCCCTTGACTTATCCATTGAGTAGGCCATGCCTCAGAATGCCCCAAGCACCTCCCCTTTTGCCATAGAAGCCCTAGATGCCTTGGGCGGTAGCCACCGCGCCATCGCGGCTGCTTTCGGAGCGCCGCCCGCATCACCGTCCCTGCTAGCTTCAGCCACCTCGCTCTGAGAGGAAGGGCCATCGAGCACCCCTAGAGCCCCTCTACACATGCATACATGCACTACACACGCACAGCCCAAGAAGATGCCTTACCAAGCCCTGGTGGCTCAGGAACACCGGCGCCACCGCCCTGTGCCCGCCGCGCTTGCCATGGCCAAACCTCGCCATGGCGCTGCTTCGTTCCGGCCCTACCATGAAGACCTAGGCATTAGGAATGGCCTCTATGTCCTTGCCCCAATGTGGGACACACCCCGCTCTAGCCCCTGGCCGAAGAGGAGCCCAAGTACCTCGACTACCCTCCACCTCGCCGGCGCGGACGCGCTCCAGGGCGCCGCCGTGCCGTGCACATCCCGCTTGTCTCCGGCCACCACGCTCGACATGGTCATGCCAATGAACTCTAGCTTGGCCAACCACACTTAGCCACCTAGCTGGTTGAGTCCTTAGCCTGCCCAAACCCCTTTGTTGCCGTCGACCAGACCGCACCGGAGCTCCACCGCGTCTCTCACGCCGTAGTGGACTCCTCCGTGAGTCTTGGTCACCGGATCCGCTACCTATAGGCCTACCTTTAAACCCCATAGCATGCTCCATGTGGCCTTGCGACACGCACCACCCAGCCACAGGACCCCACCGGAACCAACCCTACATGCCCTGCCGCCGGTGAGATACCGGAGTAGAAACAGGGGATCCAAGCGCCCTTTTTCCCCGTTACCATGTGCACTGGGTGCATGATGCACCGCACTCAGCTACACCCGTGTGGATGTGGTCCACCAAGAACCCTCCCAGCATTCCACTAGGCCACACCGTGTCGTCCACCATGGACCAGCCCCCAACTCGGCCCAAGCCTGGCCCACCTGAGCCCGTTAAGAGCCTAGTCACTGTTGACTGTTGACCAGTCAACGATGACCGTTGACCGGGCCCACATGTTAGTGACCAATACCGAGGGCCCACCTATTAGACACTGTTACCGCTGGACCAATCCTACATTGCCATGTGTCAATCCTAGGAAAATCCATCCTTTTTCTTTTTCCGAAAAATGATCCAAACTGTGGAAATTCATAGAAAATTCATACGACCTCAGAAAAATGTGAAACCAATTCTCACATTTTTCTAAAATCAAGCCCTACGCCATGGAAATGTCCTTGTCTACCCATTCTACACCGCACAATACGAGACCGATACTCGTCTCTCTTTTAGACCTACGGTCTGGCCCTACCGTCTTGCGAAACGCCTTCGTCGCCAATCCTAGCTATGTATGACAGCAGTAGGCACATCTTAGTCAGTCACTGCCATGCCCGGCCAGCCATAGCTAGCCTTTGGCCAACCATAGCCACTTGTAGCCAGCCACAGCAAGCCGTAGTAAGCCACAACTAGCCACAGCAGGCCGTAGCTAGCCTCAGCTGGCCAGAAGAAGCCACAACCCTCCGAGACAAGTCACAACTGCCTCTGGTCATCTTCATCTTTGCCACGAAGTCGAATCCTAGTCGAACGCCACTCCCGACACCGATGAAAGCCCCTTCCTGCTCATTCTTATACTCGTTCGTACACTTACAATACGTGATCTTGATCTATCTATATCTGTCTGCACCATGCCCTTATGTAGGTCTACCCATCCCCCTCGCTATGGGATGTGCTACTCCGCAGTCGTGTCGAGTTGTTGCGTCTTCGGTTGTGTTTGGTTCTTATCGCTGATTGTTGGTGTTGTTACCTGTGTGACGAGCCTTCGAGCCGGCTGAGGGATCATACCTCGTTCGGATGTTACGATCGTGGGATCCATCTCGCCATGATCGTGATGCTGAGTGTAACTCGACCCCTCGCTTTTTAGTTGACTTCATAGTACCATGAGTGTTAGCTCCTACCTTCGGCCCTAGAACATGGTCGTGATGGATTCGATGTCGATACTAACATTGATGCGGATATCACCCGCACGCCTTGAGCCTTCCATGACCAAGTCCTATGGGAGATGACCTAGAGATAACAATCGTGGAACGATGGGTGCCAACTCGTTGGTGTAGCTTATGGCCGCGAGTTCGCCTCGCCATGACCATAGAGCTACGCCTTTCTTTCGCTTTTGTTTGCTTCTTCGTGCACAAGCCCTTGTATGCTTGTACCCCGTTCGACCATCGTGTTTCTTTGATTCTTGCGGTGACCACCGCACCGTTATGAATCAGAGAGATGACTTAGTGCCAGTGCACCCAGGTCGGGTACCCTATGAGTGGTTTGCGCACTTGTATTCTTTAGTGAGTCGCTCCTTTCGATGCCCTATCTTCTGTCGAGGCGTGTGTGTTGGAAGGAGCAGACCTCTGTTCTTTGCTGTTATTGCCCTATTAGCCCGCTCTGTTCGATCCCACCTTGTCCATGGCGATTGGATCAAAGACCGGACTATCTCTTTTTAGTTAGCGAAGCTATAGTCTATGTCATACCTTGGACCCGTGCGTGTCGACCTGATCGACCATCTAAGACCATCTTTCCCGAAGATGTGTCTGAGAACATGACATGGATGTGCCTAGCTAACCCCCGCTTCTTTGATTTGCTGAGCAACTCTCCTCTCGGCTCCCGACGTTATTATGTCATGTGGATCGAGAGAACCCATTGCTGCCCAATCTCTTTGCGCTACCGCTTTCTACCATAGCAGATGAGCCAAAGTACATTGGAGCCAAGTCACAATAGTGTTATTCATTCTTGTCTGCTTCTTGTATCTAATAGTGACTCACGGGATAAGACTATAAGAGCTGAACCCTATCGTTCTTCCTTTGTTGGGCCCGTCCCCCGATTCCCGTCCTTTCCATGACGCTCGGATCGAAGGTCGTGAGCCATGGTGTTGCTATGGATAAGCTTTGGCTTAAACCATCTATCCTAAAGCCATACTGGCTTGGCCATGACTTAAGCTTGTGCTTAGCAAACCACCACTTGTGATTCTTTGGCCCGAGGAAATCGGACAACCGCCGAGAGGGCTAAGCCGTGTATCTCTTATTACCTCGCTGATGTTATTGGATTTTCCTGCGTCTTGTCGTCTTTTTGAGTGTTGAGTGCTCTCTTGCCTTGCGTGTCTCTTCGCGGAGTAGCTGACGATCGGACCAAGAGAACGTGGACGACGACAAGGACTGCGGAATAGAGTCAACGCAGGAGGAGGTGACCCCGCTAATGGAACACCAATGAATGGAGAATTGTACCACTACTACCTCTACATCGCAGGTGTCATGGCGGCACCCTCTTTTAGAGAATCCTATTAGACATTGCATAAATATCTAGAACTGCTAGCACTTCATAATTATTCCTTTGCTAGTACTTTGATGCATGCTACTACCTGAGCCATTATTACCCTGATGCAACCCACTCTACCACGTCACCTTGCTTTGCGCATTCGCTCGCTTAGATATGCTTATTTGCCTACTTGCTTGCATATTACACCACTATACTTATTATTAACTTCACTTCGCATTATATCAGGGATGTGATGCTGGTGGTGAACCCCTTGGGAAGGGTTTGGCTATGGGTGCCGGACTTGGTGGTGTGTGAGCGTGCTGCGTGTGTCTTGGGCGCGTGGAGAGTGAGGGTTGTGTCGATCGAGCTGGAATAACGACAAGCCTGGGGCGAGTCTTGCCATGTGGTGCTACCTGGGCACTTGGATATGGAATACCTATGGCGGGTAAATGGTAATTGGAGGTGTCCTTAGGTGTGAACCTCGGAGAGGTGGAGCCCGAGGTAGAGGTGTTGTGGTGGCACGTAAAATGGAAACCCTGATGAAGACATTCTGGCTTGGTCAATCCCTAAGGACTTACTAGTACTCAGACTCACCGGGAATCCTTACATCCCACTCGCCCTATATGGTGCAGGACGGTCGGACAACTTGGTAGAGCGATGTCACTACTGCTAGGCGAACGTGTGCAAGGAGGTACGGGGCGCGCAGTTTCCCCCACACCCTTCCGAGACTTCAGGAGGCCTTGTGGACCCGGCTCTTGACATCCGGTGGCCCCCGGCTCTGTCTACGACTCACAGTATCAGCCATCCCAGACTAGACTTGGGATGTTCCAGGGCTGAGAGGTATGGTGGCATCATTCTAGGCTAGCAAGCGGCCGAAATCTACCTAGACGGGGCACCGTCGAGGATGGCTATCTTGTGGGTATGTAAAACCTCTGCAGAGTGTTTGGTTGATCGATCGATACATATGTCGACTTGTCGGCTATGGACCTTTCCTAGGTTTCGCTTAAACTAGATAGGAGATGAGTCCTTCTGTCCTCCCTCCAGGGTTGGGGTATTTTCCGGTCGTGAGCCTTGGGGGCTGTGGGCCGTTGAGACAAGACCGAGAGGGAGTTGGCCTGTCGACCTGAGTGTGTGAGATGAGATATGGTGTGGTGGTGTGGAGATGGTTTGGGAAGGATGGTTGGTGGATGGACATGGATGGTGTGGTGGTGAATGTGTTAAAAATTGGATATTATTATTATATTATTATTGTTATTTACTTCTCATGCGCTAAGAATGCAAACCACAGCCAAATATTAGGATCGCCAGATCCCTTGTTTATCTTTTTTCACTAAAGCTCATCGGTGCTGACCATGGCCTGCACACATCTAGCGGTGTGCAGATTTCCTGCTTCTCAGAGATGCTGACTTTAGAAGAATTAGGAGGTCTCGTGCCTACGCTCAAGTTTGGTTCGGAGATGAAATCTACGCTGCACTACGCCAACTCTGATGATGCCCGTGAAGGAGGAGCCTTCACTCGATAGTCTTCCGCTAGATTAACTCTGTAATAGGTGTGTTCCCCAGTGATGTAATATCTTGTATTCTTGTAATCTTACGATATATGACTGTGACATCGACTGAAATATGATAATATGATGGAATCAGTTCTTGGTTTTATCATCTTAAAATTTATTCTGTGGATTTTCCCTTCAAGAAAAATTAAGGATGTTTCACCGGGCTTGGGTGCCGCCGCCGTGTCGTACACGAGCACGGGCTCCCCCGCCGTGCCGTACGTGAGAGCGGGCGCCGCTGCCATGCCGGGCACTGAGTGCAGCATCGGAGAGGAGCGCGCGGTGTGAGGACCGCCTGGACGCGGCCGCCGGGCTCGCAGCCTCAGGCTCACCGCCGAGCTTGCGGCCTCGTGGACTTCGTGCGGCTCGCGTGCGGCTCCACGACCGGCTTGGGGGGGGGGGGGAGAAAGAGTTGGGGACACCTGTGAGGACCGGAGATGAGGGAAAAAATAAAATAAATAAAAAAGGGCAGTCCAGCCATTTTATTGTCTTGGTCTATCACTTGAAGTTGTTTTGCGAAACAAGTTTCTAAGACAGCTTTAGCTTAACAAAAAAAAATGCTATTTACGAAACTAAAACCTAAAAAAACAACTTCATTGGTGCACGGGTCGGCAACCCGGCAGCGGCGGCTGGTACTAGAAATTCTGAAGTTTCAGAGTAGAGTACAGCACCTTGGAAGGCTGGAGCCGGATAAATATTCAGACTTAGTTCAGCGCCACTCCATCATCACATTTCACAGTTCAGATATCGCATTCCGATGTCCCAAGCCATGTTTGTCAACGGCTTACTAGAAAAGTATGGCTTTGAGTTGTTCATGAACGTGGGGAATAATGTCAGATTTTTCTTCTCAGACTGTCAGACAACCTCTCTCCCTGTCAGTACTAGCTGCTTCAGTCCAGACAAGTGAATCGAAATTCGAAACTGTGAGGTGTGAGGGAGTATCAAGGATTGCAACAACAGTGGAGAAGAGAAGACTCGTTAATCGAGCTTGTGCCCGTATCAGTCAGTGAGTTAATGTTTCCGATTCATCGTGTTTTATTACTAGTAAGTATTACGCTAGACCGTTAACCTGTTGATAACGGCACACAGGAACAACATAAGCACGTAGAACCACAGCAAGGAAAACTGACGCGACTAACAAAATTTCCTTGCAAATGCTAGTGATAATACCACCACAGCAAAGCAATAGCAGCGGATGTATGGCCACCTATCGGCCAGCGGAGAACCGACATATCCTTGTCGGCTGCCGAGAGACCGATATGCCTATATCGCCTACTGTACCGTACGAGCCAAGCTTCAGCGGACAGGTGGGACCTGTCGGCGTCCCAGAAGCCGATAGGACTTTCAGTTCTTTTAATCAAATGCTACATTTATAATTAATCATTAAAAAATATTATTTAAAAAATTCAAGTTCATTTTGCCTCAACCCCCAACTGTCTCGTCTCCATCCATCCATCCTCGCCCAACTCAAAAAAATTAAAAATCAACTCTTCGAACCATTCAACCTACCTCCCTTTTCTATTTTAAAATAGTTTTAAGTGATATTTCATTTATATATGTTTAGATAAAAGAATCTAATATATACCTGATAAGAGTAGGGTCAAAGCTAAGTCTAATATATTTCATTAATTCAGATAAAAACAAAGATTGTATCTAAATTTTCATCATTTATGCATCCCCTCTAATTCGCTTCGCCTTTGCGACTAGATAATGTTTCTAAACTTTTAAATATTTTTAAAAAATCCTAGAGATAGATTGAGATAAGATGAATAAAAAGACATTTATAACCCGTGAAGATATTTTTACAAAGTTCCAATAATTAGATATGGCTCAAACAGATAGTAAAAAAATATATCCTAAAAAATCTAAAGAGATCCCAAAACTATTCATATCATATTAGAAGGCAATGCGTCCAGCCACGTGTATGTATGGATTGGCCGATGGCTCATGTGACTGCCTGCTGTGACCCTACAACAGTTACGCCCGTGGCGACACATAAGTACCTTGATTTCCTAACGACGATGACTACATGTACATCGACCCACTTGATAAACAACAGTTACGCCGCCTGCAGCATTATACTACTTTTGTTCTACTTGTCGAAGCTTCTACTGATGTCCTTTCCTAATGCTTGTGGTGAACGTGCTAATGAGCTTGTGCAAAGCAAATGAATGATCTCGCATTGCAATGTCAGCTAGGCTGAGCCAGAAACAAACACATAAGCAGTCTGTCACATTTGCTCCGGTTCAGTCCATGGGTGTTCTAGAAAAAAAAGAAACAATTTGATCAGAGTCTGTGGAAGAGCTTTTGCTTGTACAGTTGTCTTTGGGCAGCAGATCCATCAACTTCATTTTCCGTGCCGCTCAGCAGCAGCAGCAGGAGTCAGGCCTTTAAATTCAGGGCCTAAAGTTTCGTGGTGTTACATGAGAGTGTTGCATGGGGTGTTCGGATACTAATAAAAAAACAAATTACAGAATTTATCTGTAAACCGCGAGACGAATTTATTAAGCCTAATTAACCCGTCATTAGCACATGCGATACTGTAGCACCGCATTGCCAAATCGTGGACTAATTAGGCTTAAAAGATTTGTTTCGCAAATTCGTCGCAAACTGTGCAATTAGTTATTTTTTAGTCTATATTTAATACTCAATGCATGTGTCCAAACATTCGATGGGATAGGATGTAAACTTTTGGAGGAGGAACTAAACAAGTCCTCGATATGCTGACTCGTTAATCACCCGTAACTAGAGTAAAACTAACACGTCAACCTCATGAGCAAACAAAACCGCCGACAAATTAAACATGTCAGCTGGAGCGACTCGAATCGTTGATCTGGTTTGGCTTGTGCAAGCTTTTGGTTGGTCGTCAGAGAAAAAAATTATATTGTTGATGCAGGTTAGCGGCTGGGTCACGTCAGTCAGTTTGGTCAATCCGATCAGATAGATCATCCATCGCAACCGCAATCGCAACGCAGCCAGTTTGGTCCTGTATTCAATGTAATCTAGGGAGGGTCGGTGCATATCTGTGATTCATTCTTGCCCCCTAGAGCGTTTAAAGGGCAGGCCGTAAACAATTCTTCCGTTCTTAATATAAAAACGTGTAAATCTTTTGCGTGATTGAGAAAAAAACACATGAATACAAGACCAAAACCCAAAGAGAGAGAAAAAAGAAACTATACGCTGCATTAGATCATCCATCCGCGTTGATTTTTTTGCACGGGTCGGCAACCCGGCGGCGGCGGCTGGTACTAGAAATTCTGAAGATGTTGCGTCAATGTTCAGAGTAGAGTACAGCACCTTGGAAGGCCGTAGCCGGATATATATTCAGACTTAGTTCAGCGCCACTCCATCATCACATTTCACAGTTCAGATATCGCATTCCCATGTCCCAAGCCATGTTTGTCAACGACTTACTAGAAAAGTATGGCTTGAGTTGTTCATGAACGTGGGGAATAGTGTCAGATTTTTGTTCTCAGACTGTCAGACAGCCTCTCTCCTTGTCAGTACCAGCTCCTTCAGTCCACACAACAAGTGAATCGAAATTCGAAACTGTGTGGGAGCACCAAGGATTGCAACAACGGTGGAGAAGAGAAGACTCGTCAATCGAGCTTGTGCCTGTATCAGTCAGTGAGTTAATGTTTCCGATTCATCGTGTTTTATTACTAGTAAGTATTACGCTAGACTGTTAACCTGCTGATAACGGCACACAGGAACAACATAAGCACGTAGAACCACAGCAAGGAAAACCGACGCGACTAACAAAATTTCCTTGCAAATGCTAGTAATAATAGCGCCACACCAAAGCAATAGCAGCGGATGGACATGGACCAAAATCATCATCATCAGCCGCAGCCTCCGCCAATACCTGTATGGCGACCAGTCGACCAGCAGAGAGCCGACATGTCCTTGTGGGCCCCCGAGCGGACGATATGCCAGTATCGACTACTGTGCCGTACGAGCCGAGCTTCGGCGGCTGGCGGGCGGCAGTGGGACCTGTCGGCGTCCCAGGAGCCGATAGGACTTTTGCAGCTCTTTTGATCAAATGCTACATTTCCAATTAATCATTAAACAATGTTATTTAAAAAAATTCAAGTTCATTTTGCCTCAACCCCCAACTGTCTCGTCTCCCTCCATCCTCGTCCAACTCTAAAAAATTAAAAATCAACTCTTCGAACCGTTCAACCTACCTCCATTTTCTATTTTAAAATGGTTTTAAGTGATATTTTATTTATACATATTTAGATAAAAGAATCTAAAATATATCTAAAAAAATCTAGAGAGATCCCAAAACTATTCATACCAGAAGGCAATGCGTCCAGCCACGTGTATGTATGGATTGGCCGAGGGCTCATGTGACTGACTACTGTGACCCTACAACAGTTACGCCCGTGGCGACACATAAGTACCTTGATTTCCTGACGACGTTGACTACATATACATCGACCCACTTGATAAACAACAGTTACGCCGCCTGCACCATTATACTGCTTTTGTTCTACTTGTCGAAGCTTCTACTGATGTCCTTTCCTAATGCTTGTGGTGAACATGCTAATGAGCTTGTGCAAAGCAAATGAATGATCTCGCATTGCAATGTCAGCTAGGCTGAGCCAGAAACAAACACATAAGCAGTCTGTCACATTTGCTCCGGTTCAGTCCATGGGTGTTCTAGAAAAAAAGAAACAATTTGATCAGAGTCTGTGGAAGAGCTTGTGCTTGTCCAGTTGTCTTTGGGCAGCAGATCCATCAACTTCATTTTCCGTGCCGCTCAGCAGCAGCAGCAGCAAGAGTCAGGCCTTTAAATCCAGGGCCTAAAGTTTCGTGGTGTCATATGAGAGCGTCGCATGGGGTGTTCGGATACTAATAAAAAAACAAATTACAGAATCCGTTTAACGTTGCCAAATCGTGGACTAACTAGGCTTTCTTTCTTTCTTTAGTCTTTGTACAAGCAACACAGCATGCAGAAGCATCGTGGGATTTGGTCCATTTAGGCCCCGTTTGGCCGAGCTCCGGCGGCTCCGGCTCCCGCACTGTTCACCGGCCTATCGGCTCACCGGAGCCGTTTTTCTCTCTCCTCCTTTCCTCTCTCATTGATACCACCGGAGCCAAAGAAGCTCGTTTTTCTGGCTCCCGTGGCTCCGGCTCCCGTTAGCATCTATCGGCTCGTGGACGACCGACATGACGCTACAGTGCACGAGCCGGAGCCCGCGGGAGCCTGGCCAAACGGGGCCTTAACATGGGCTGTCTGATCCACCCATTTTTTTTGTTATTGGTTTCATTTTGTAATAAAAATATAATTCCACTCAAAAAAATAAAAATATAAATAAAAGTGAAAAATGGAAGAGAGCTTGTCCCGACTGATCCGTTTGTTTGTTTTCGTCCTAAGTGCCAGTGCTGACGGTGCGAGACGGTGTGGGACCGACGTGCTTGCATTGCATAGTTGCAAGAGTATCTTGGCCTGTGGACGTGCATGGATGACTGACCAAAAACTGAGAGCAAGGGCATGTCTACTGGTCCTAGAAAACCCGGACTTGCAAAGAATAAGAAAAATTGACCACCAGTCGATACCCACGAGATCGACTGAGCATGTGCTGTCCCGACCGTCAAAACACAACATCAAGACGGGACCTGTGTCCGATCCGAACGCTAGCTTCCGGATGCAGCCCGTACATGGAGCGAGCGAAGTGTCAGTGTTTCGTAAACCGGATTAGTAAATTCATATGATTATCGCGCTGCTTTAGTAAGACGATGGTTGTATCTAATAGGCACGAGAATTTATATTGGTTCAGGTCGGGACCCTATGTCCCGTCTCAGAGAAGATCGAGATCGTGTTCCTCGCTTGAATGCTCTGAAGTTCTAACAATGGGGTGTGCAAGAATGGTGAAAGAGGTGGTAGAACCTATTCTAGACGAGGGGCAGCCCGAAGAGAAGCTCCAGGAGACCTGCTGCTATGGATGGAATGATAGAGGATGAAGAATGTGAAGATCTCCCGAGGTGGGTGCCCTGGCTGCCCTTATATAGAGTTCGGGGCCAAGGCTCGTTACAATGAGAAGGTTCCCCCAATCAAAGGGTCGAGAGCCTGAGGGAGGTCCTAGCTAACTTGGCTTGTAAGCTACAACGTCATCTGATGCTTGCCGGGGCGTGGCTATCGTCACGGTCTTGTGGCCACGTCGCGGCAGGGTTTGACGTGGTGCCACTGTGCTGGCCATGGCAGCACTATAGCCATGGTGATAGTTCCCCAACTGTCCTATGCGACGCGACGTCCTTCATGGTCTTTGCCGTTGTCTCCAGGTTCCCCTGGGGAGTCGCACCCGTAGTAGGTAGCCGCCCTGGGTCGTTGTTCACCTGGTCGCTTCGTGGGGCCGAGGGCCACAGCCCCGATCGTTGGGGTAGGGGCACTCCGTAAGTCGGGAAGGTCTCTAGCCGCGAAGATTTCACACGCGGAGTACGTACAATCTGAATTGAAAAGATTCCTCGTCTTTGCTTTGCTTCCCTTCCCGTGGGCTGCCCTGCCGTACTTGTCTAGCCTTTATTTATTATATATGATGGGTGATTATGATGGATGATGATGATGAGTTCATCATCGGATAACCGCTAGAGGATGACACCTGGCCCCCACACAGGCCTGAGACCCAGACGATTCTTATTCGTCATCATACGTACTACAGTATATATCATCACCACTAGAGTATGCCAGTTGCCTGGTCAAAGTAATTATGTCTCTCTACTCCTTCCATTCCTATGTACCGGAGTTTGTGGTGTGGCCGCCACTGTGTACCGGAGGGAACAAGGCCCGCGGTGTTTCGGCCAGAAGCTTGATAGTGAAGACGGCGGGGAGCATCGGGGAGAGGCTCGCTGGAAGGCACGTCGGAGACCCACTTGCGCATGGGGAAGGCCCGAGGCTATCTACGGAGTTACCCGACTAGGAGCTTGGCCCTTGCGAGGGGCTCCAACGAGGACCAGGCGGAAGCTTGCGCGCTTTTCGATACCTCGGTAAAAATACCGGAGTCGTCGACGGGAGTTTGCATATCTCTACCTTGCTCTTTAGCTTCCGCATTTACATTGATTTCTTTACTACGTTTGCGGTAGAGATAGCAACACACTAGCAAAACCATAGTTGCACATCTAGATAATTTATCTATTGCATAGGTTTTGCTAGGGTTTGAAAAAGAGGCTATAGTTTAGAGTTAGAATTTTTAAGTTGCCTAATTCACCCCCCTCTTAGGCGTCACGGTCCCTTCAGTGGGTGCCCTGGCTGCCCTTATATAGAGTTTAGGGCTAGGTCTCATTATAATGAGAAGGTTCCCCCAATTCAAGGGTCGAGAGCCTGAGGGAGGTCCTATCTAACTTGGCTTGTAAGCTACAACATCTTCTGATGCTTGCCCGGGCGTGGCTGTCGTCACGGTCTTGTGGCCACGTCGTGGTAGGATTTGACGTGGTGCCACTGTGCTGGCCATGGCAGCACTATAGCCATGGTGATAGTTCACCAGCTGTCCTATGAGACGCGACGTCCATCATGGTCTTCGTCGTTGTCTCCAGGTTCCCCCAGGGCATCGCACCCGTAATAGGTAGCCGCCCTGGGTCATTGTTCACCTGGTCGCTTCGTGGGGCCGAGGGCCACGACCCCGATCATTGGGGTAGGGGCACTCCTTAAGTCAGGAAGGTCTCTAGGCCGAGACCGTTGTCATAGATCCCATCTCGTAGTGGGTGAGATCGTACGCGCGTCCTATCGGTCCGTATCTGGATGGTGGGTGTCGTACCTGTTGTCGTCGTCGTACGGTATTGCCTTGTTTGTGCGGTATGGTGTTTGGTTGGCGTCTAATCGGACCAAGGTGACTGCTGTCACATAAGTCTTTAGGGGGTCAGTGCAGCGTGCTTGCCTTCGTTAGAACAGGCACGTCGCGTGGGGCTCGACCTCTTCCTGTCTCTCCCAGGGGTCGTGACGGGGAGGAGGTCGTGTATTTGAGCATCACGTGGCCTAATGTTGGAGGAAGGGATCGTGATCACCCCCGGCCTTAGCGCTTGGCCTGCTCTGCTCTATTTTTGTTGGGTCTCGGTTGTTTGGGCCTTTGCTAGCTGCTATGTTGCGGACCATGCGGCCCGCTAACTAATCGGTGTCCTAAGACACCCCAGGGTCATGATCCCGACACCTAGCGTGTCAGGCTTATGAGCGAGCGCACCTGTAGGGGACCCGCATTGCCTCGAACGTCGTCCGCGGCGCTGGTCACTTCCCACGATCATCCCATGTGCAACACCTGATCTACTTTTGAGTCATCCAGATGCAGCAGTTGCAACATACAAAAGAAGACATATGAAACACTTACAAAAACGTCTGAACAACAATTGAATACCATTTCAAACATATGCAATATTCAGATGAAACACTTGCAAAGATACGTATAAAACACCTAAAAACACTTGAAACATATACTTGCAACATGTTTGTATATGCATCATCCAGATCTACTTTTGCAACATTCAGATAAAACACCTGCAATATTCTTCTAGAATTGATAAAACATTTGGAACATACACTTGAAACATACGTGTATAGCCATTAAAACATGTGCAACATTCTGATTTATTTTTGCAACATCCATATGAAACATTTGAAACATACTCCATCCGTTCTAAATTATAAGCCGCTTTGACTTTTTTGGTACATCTATTTTGCTATGTATCTAGATATAATAATTTGTCTAAATACATAGCAAAATAGATGAAAAAAAGTCAAAGCGACTTATAATTTGGAACATAGGAAGTACATCTGAAACAAATAAAATAGTTGAAACATAGGCTTACAACATGTCTGAAAACGCCTAAAACACTTGAAAAACACAACATTTCTGGCGGCCATGGCCTACCTGGTGGGGAACTGCGGTGATGCAAGCCTCCCCTTCCCGCCGACGACACGAGGTGGATGGGGGCACAAACGCAGGCATAGGCCTCCCCTGCCTCCCCTTATGTGATGGGCGAGGTGGATGGGGGCGTGGCGTTAGATGGTGGTGCGGCGCGAGGCACGCTGAGCATCGAGGGAAGGGGTAAGGTGTCTCGTGGGAAGGACCAGCCATGCGGGAGAGACGCCGGAGCAAACGCTTCATGCTAGGGAGGAAGTGGGGAAGAGAGAGCGCCCTGCTGTGGGACCTTGCAGTGGCGTGGTCGGCCGGAGGTGCGGTGCGATGAGGGGCTTGGAGCAGTTGAGGAGGACACCACAGTTTGAGTCGGGAATTTTTCCTTTTTTTAGAAGCTGGTCCGCTGCGTAGGAGGAAGGCAAGACTAGGAGCCACGTCCGACGGGACGGACGCCTGTGGTCGAGCGTTTCCGCATCAAGATATGTGTCATCCAAAACAATAGTGTGGAGCAATGAGTAGAGTGAGCGGCACAAATCTCTGAAACATTTTTCAACAGTGAAGATGGAGCATGCACATGTTGCTATACATTTTCGTCCAAGAGGCAAGATTCACATATCTCCTCTCCCATCACCAGGGACTTTTTTTCCTCGAATACGCAAAGGATTTGCGTATCATTATATTATGTAGAAGAGTTTAAGCAAATGTGCAACGCGCTTCTATCAAGCGTCGAAGGAGGTCGACCTAACACAGCCGTAGCTGGACCATTCTTGTAAAAGAACTCTTGTTTTGATATTACATAAAAGGAAACAACCAATACCGACGCAGCGGTGCGACCTAGGAGGTGGCCTTGCGTCTTTCGCGGCTGTCTGGACGAGCCCTTTCCAACGGCAGGGAAGAGCGTGTTCATCGCCTCGGCATTGGACACGGTCAGGTTGCCGTCGAAGAGCTTGTCAAAGACCTTCAGCTCCGACGCGGATGACGCTGATGACCCTTAGTGTAGCCCATACGCTACATGACTGATCTAGGGGTTTATTGAGATTGTCGATCCTGACAAAATTTATAAATCCATTAGTAAAATATGGTGGCAACTTAAGATGTGTGCCAATGTGCCATATTGATTGCATTCCGCTTCCGAAGACCTTCATCAAATTCTTGCCTGCCTTTTGTTTTAGTTTCCTTCAACATACCTCTTCAAAAAAATGTTTCCTTCAACATACTGCTACGAAGGCCTACCAATGAATATGTGCCGGCTTTTAACTCTCACCCATGTCGGTTTATTTGATTCGGCGCTACGAAGGCAACAAGATATATAGTACTTGTGAGCAGAGTATCAGTGCTGGCTCGGAAAAGAATTTGGATTTGGAGGACAAGTTTGACTTAAAACCGAGGGGGGGGGGGGGGGTTGTAATAATAAGCAAATGTGTCTCTCACCATGTTCGGAAGGCCATAAATAATCATGAATTATTTACTGCTGGCTGATTTAGTGTGAGAGAAAAACACTATTTTTAACTGAAAATTTACGATCGTCTACGAACCCGCGAACAGGCTGATCTATCTCTCAAACTGTGTTGTTGCGTGGCATTGCATGCGTGTTATCTTATCTAGTACAGCGGCAGTACGTCCGGTAGCTTGGATTAGGAGCCATGGATCTGGATTGCTACTGTGCTGCTTAGCGCTCCGTTTATTTAGGCTTGTTTGGTTTATAAACCATATTTTTTCAATCAATAAATAATATTTTTTTTCACACCAAATCAGTCATCAGTATTTTAAGTCACGGCTCGTCAGCCAAACAGGACCCCAGCGAAAAGGGCGTAGCATGTTACACTAGCACTAACAAGAGTAATGAATCCCGGGCCCCCCGTTAATTACCCGTTAATTAATTTACTCCTACCTAAGAAGATCCAGTGCGTTCAGACAAGCCTAGCCGCGATGATTTCACACGCGGAGTACGTACAGTCTGAATCGAAAAGATCCCTCGTCTTTGGATGCGTTTAGTTGGATGGAATTCGGGAATTTAGGTATTGTAGCACTTTCGTTTTTATTTGATAGTTAGTATTCAATCATAAATTAATTAGACTTAAAACGTTTGTCTCGCGATTTCCAATCAAAACTGTGCAATTAGTTTTTTTCGTCTATATTTAATACTCCATACACGTAACGCAAGATTTAATATAATAGATACTGTAGCACTTTTTACGAAAACTTTTTGGACTACACGAGGCCTTTGCTTTGCTTCCCTTCCCGTGGTTCGCCCTGCCGTACTTGTCTAGCCTTTATTTATTATATGACGATGATGATGATGAGTTCATCATCGGATAACCGCTAGAGATGACACCTGGCCCCCACAGAGGCCTGAGACCCAGACGATTCTTCTTCAGCATCATAAGTACTACAGTATATATCATCACCACTAGAGTATGGCCATGTTTAGTTGGCCATTGAATCAGCGCCGCCTGATTTCGTGGCGTTACTGAGCTACAGTAGCGTTTTGTTTTTATTAGGTAATAATTGTCTAATCGTTGGCTAATTAGGCTCAAAACGTTTGTCTCGCAAAGTACAACCAAACTGTACAATTAGTTTTTAATTTCGTCAACGTATAGTACTCCATACATGTATCACAAGTTTGATGTGACGGGGAATCTTCTTTTTGCATAGTGCTAAATTCTAGAATTTGGGTAAGCCCTTATTTAGTTGAGGTGAAAATTGGAATTTAGCTACTGTAGCACTTTCGTTTTTATTTGGCAATTAATATTCAATCATGGACTAATTAGTCTCAAAACGTTCGTCTCCCAATTTACCACCAAACTATGTAATTAATTTTTTTTTCATCTATATTTAATGCTCCATATATACATCGCAAGATTCGATGTGATAAATACTGTAGCACTTTTTTGAACTTCTTTTGGAACTAAACACGGGCTAACTAAACATGGCCTATGCCAGTTGCCTGGTCAAAGTAATTCTGCCATCAAAAGCCGGACGCCGCTGAGCTTTCGCGGCCGCTGACTGTGGCGCCAGCGCCCAGAGGTAAAGGCAAAGCGAGCCTCCAGTCTCCTATACCTGTACTAGCAGTTGCAGTACCAGTAGACTAGCAGTAGCTCTCTCTCTCTCTACTACTTCCATTCCTCGCCTCATTGGCCTGCTTCTCCCTCCCACAGATCTTGGCTCCCTTCTCCTACCTGCAGCAAAAGCACAAGCACTTGCAGCTGCAGGCTGCCAGCCAGCGAGAGCGCGCGCTTCAGGCGGCTTCAGTTCAGTTCGGTCCCGCCAAGAGGCAAGAGGTGCCATTTTTTCATTTTTTTTTACTTCTGCTTAGAATTTTTGCAGTTTGGGGGCGGGAACCCACGCAGCCTGTGCTTTTTCTCAGTTCTTGCCCCTTTCCCTTCCCGCCGTTTCGGTAAATTCTCCCTCTTGTTCACTGTAGCATGCTCTGGGATTCTTCAGTCGGGGTATCCGGGTATGTCAGGGAGAGTGCGCAGAGGGGAAATGTTCTGTCCATTCAGGCTTCAGATTCAGAGAGGTCAAGAAATGTGTAGTTTCCTTGCAATTTTAGGTCGTCTCTTGTTGCCAGTTTGGTTGTGATTCAAGGCCCGTTTCCATCCTGTCGCTAGTTGGTCCGGTCGTCCAGCCGTCCAGGTATTAGTACAGCTGGAGTTCATGGCAGGAGATCTTGCTGCAACTTTGTGAATTTGAGGGTGGACCGGACCGGCTGTGTTAGGTTTAGGATCCTGTCCCAATCCAATCTGATAGCAGCAGCAGCAGGCAGGGCCTTTCCTTCACTTCTCTGCCTGCCTGGTTTCAAGGAGATCAATCAATGATCTCTAACCACCACCCTCCTTACTCCTTCCTGCTGCATCTTGGTAAAAGCAGTGCTCGTGAGCAACTCCTCATCTTTGAGACTTTAACATGTCCCATGTGAAATTCCAGCAATCATGGTCATGGATACCTCAGGTGGCTACTAAATGCACAGATGTTCCGTGGAACCAGTTCCCCAACTGTTTCCTGACCTATCCTTGCCTTGCCTGTTTATTTATTCAGCGGTCAGCGGTTTCGCTGTTCCTTGCAAATGTCAGGAATTCGCAAGCTAAGAGTATGTTTGTAAGCGTACGACATCAGAATTTATTTTTATACCAACTGTCTGCTTCCCCCTCTGATTTTTTTTCTTGTTTTCTTTTTAGAATAAGAATTGTCTAGCCTTATCTTCTCCTCTGATACTGAGGTTAGATCTCCTGTTACTTGCAGTTTCCTCTGGTCTTGGTGTCATTTTCTCGAATCTTCAGAGCCCAGATAGACACCATCTCCTGAAGCAAACAAGCTTCTAAACAAATTGTGTTGTCTGAAGATAATGTAAGTCTCTACCTTCTTATTGACCAAAATATCATTTCTTTAATTCCATTTTCTGTCTCCTGAAAAGACAGGATCACGTTTTCCTCACATGGAATATTTGAGTGCTCACTATCTGACTATTCCTCCATCTTCTGTTTGCTCCAGAAAATACAATAATGCATCAAGACAGTTTCAGATCAGTGGTTTGCAGATCCCTTTCAAAGAGCCTTCCCCCCAGAAGCAAAGATGGCAGCTGTCCTGAAACAGTCCAATGTGCTGTCCCTTGTATTGTCACACTGCAACCTTCGGTTTGTCGGAACTGCCAAGGCCAGGAACAGAGCACATCGCAAAGTTACAGGGAGGAAAGATCCATGTCATTCCATGGGGACTACCTTATGGCGCCCTCGGTATCCAAGCATTTTGCTGAGGACCTCCTAAGAGGCGCCATGGATCTCCAGGAGTCCCTTGTGATGCTTGAGAGATTCCAAGCTGCATCACAGAGCATGAGGCTACCCAACAAGAAGAGAGGACCAGAAACTGGTGAAAAGTCTCCTGAAATAGACACCATAATACGTGAAGTCCTCCTGAGACCAACAAATGCCAAGCAGGTACTACCTGTAAGTGCTAAGGATGGATTAAACAAGCAGTTAAGAAATTCTACTGATCAGTTGAAGAATGTGGTCAAGGATAGTTTCTACAGGAAGAACCACTTGTCGGTGCCCAATAATGAACAGGCTTCTTTGAACCAGTCAGCATGGTACTTGCAGAACAATTATCTCATGTCCAAGCCTACTCAGCAGAAGAAAGTGGTGCCCAGGTCATTGCCATCTTGTGCAGCAGTACAGCCTGGAAAGTCTAAAGGCCCAAGCTTGGTAGCCAAGCTCATGGGTCTTGATGGATTGTCCTCACCGAAAGGTAACTCCACTGTGAAAGACGATAAGATTAAGACAGCGAATTCACCAAGAGCACTGTTTGACATTGAGAGGCCGAAGTCAAAAAGGCTACTGCCACAATTATTCAGAGAGGAGTCTGGTCTTGATACGGAGATGCCTAGGTCAGAAAATCTGCCACCAGAGCAATATAATGTTCAAAAGAATTCTACTAGTTCACAGAAGGGCATCGGCACTTCATATAATACCAGATCGATTAATGAGATTGCATCGATGAAATCAATTCACAGAGAGACAAATGTTGAACAAGCTCGACCAAAATCCCCGAAAGAAATCAAGATAGTCTCTCCTACAAGCAGAAAGAAACAGGCAAATGAGACCACTGAGATCAATAGGAAGACCATGGAGAAACAAAAACCTTATTTAAGTGAAAGAAACAGAGAAGGGAGAAATGTTGCAAAGGCGAAAGCAGGATCAGTATCTCGTAATGCGGAAGTAGTGAAACGGCGTGATCGGAAATCAGCTGTATCAACAAGCAGTCGTACTTGTGATGCAGTGAAACCCAACTTATTGAAACCACCTAATAATTCCAGAGTGAAGAGAGTGTCCATGAGAAAATTTAAAAGCTCCACCATTGATGAAATAGTGGTATGCATCCTTTCTTATGGGTTTACAGCATTGCATGGATATTTTCCATTCAGTATTTGCATATTACACCCCTTTATAGCATGCGAAATAGTCAGTCACAAGCTAAGAAGTTATTGAAACCAAAATTGCCGTTTTGTCCATAGATTCAGAAAATTAAGTAATTGACCTTATTCTTGGCTTTAGAAGTTTTCAGCTAAATCATTAAGACATTAGTTTAGATGAAATCATTCAGACAGTGATGTATGTAAGTTAATATATGTGTATATATATTTTTTTAACGTATTCCCTTGGTCATTCTTTTGCTCATAATGTAGGCTTATGAGATAGAAAGAGAGATCTTTAATGCCCTGGACCAAATTGACGGTCCATCGACAGAACATAGCGCAACACCTAGTGACGAAGGATGCCCAAGTGCTGATTGGGACGAAGAATCTTCTTTTGGCGGTAAGGATCTGCATATTTGCACTCTTCTAAACACATTGTCATCCTGAACCTGAAATATATATTTGTTTCCACCTTTTTTAAAGCTCGACATTTTTGCACTAAACAACCCCTTTCTATTACAGACATCGTGAAAGATTCTGGCGAACCCAATGAAACTTTGCTATCTGCTATCCATGATTACAGAATCAGTTCAGCTGATGGAGATGCTATTCACCCATCAACAGACAGAACCCCAACAAAGGAAGCTGAAATAAAAGATGAGATCAGTTTGCTTCTCCTAAATGATAAATCATTTCTTAGCAGAGCAGCTGAACTCATAGGCATTGATGTGTATGGGGATCTGAATGAACAATGTAGTAGGATTTCCAAGGTTGAACTGAAAAACCATAAGCTCTATTTGGACGCAGCAGGAGAACAACTGGAACTAAAACACTGCCAGCAAAACAGTCTGTGTTACACTGGATTGCAGGGCCAGAAACGCAGATCATCAGCATACTTCTCACTGGAGGAATTGCTGAGAGACATCAGCAATGGGATTAGAAATCTGAAAGGATATTGCAGTGAAGACGGCCGTGGCACCAAAGATAGCCTAGACATGAAGCTGGAGAGGGATCTCAGCTGCACAGATGCATTGATCAATACTGTTTGGGACATGAGCTGGCAAGGTTTGATTTGCATGGAAGAGACAGACTGCTTCGTCAGAGATGCTGGGGAAGACATCCTATCCTTGCTCATTGAGGAAGCTGCTCTGGACATGTGTCTGCACGACTGCACTGACATATAAACATAAAGCAATAAGTTGTTGCCATCGTGAAAATCTAACTTGTAGTTTCAGTTCGAACATCATCGGCACAACTCGTGCTTGTAGTTGCATTTTTGTGTTAGGTTTGAAGTAGATTCCACTGTGTAATCATCGGGGTGGTAGTATAAGAACCGGAGAAGTTATGTCTTCATCACGACATGATTGTAATCTGTGCAAAACTGTGCGGAAATCAAAAGGAAAGAGTCCTGTCCAACCCAGGCCCAGCCGCTGCCCACCCCCGAGTCCTATTGTTTTCTTGGATCCCCAGCACACGGAGGCACTCTCCAAGGCTGCTAGACCGGCCCAAGGCTCAGGCGGCGGCGGCGATGCTGGGCGAGTGACGGAGGTGGCAGCCGTGGTGGCTGTGGCTGCAGCGCATGGAGGTACGGAGGCACATCTCTGAACTGTCCGACTGGAGGACAGGTGCTAGCGCTTCGAGGTGATGGCGTTCCATGTCAACATCGACATCCAGCCATCCAGGTATATATCCTGCCGTTGATTCATCGTCCTCGATCCATTTTGGTTGGTGATCCTGGCTGACGACGAGTAGTAGTTAGTTTACTCTGGGAGATTTACTCAATGATTGCTCTAGGCTAATGACTGAATCTTTATTTCGCTTCAGATATTATTGCTGGTAGTAAGCAGCATAGAATTTTTCATGCTTTGTATAGCCGTGATTCCAGGTAAACGATACTTTGTAGCTGTGATTCCCTTGCTTGTCCTTGCCAAAAAATTGACAACTCAGGAGCGCATTTGAAGCAGGCATTGGTTGATCAACAGCGAGGTCAATCTTCTTTGTGATGGGCTTAACTATTCATCATTCTTGTTTCTGCATGATATTTCAGCTAAAGCTCACTTCTTTCTTTTCAGTGGGCTTACCCAACAGAGAAGGTTTGGAAAACCTAACAACTGCTGCTAAGGTCAGGATACAGGATTCTCTTGGAAACCTGCAGTACAGATGTATGATTGAAGCATAAAGGATGTTTATCACCACAAGTGCCTGGTGGTCTCTTATCGGATTATCCACACGACTACCAAATAAGCCTAGAGAAGGAGTGCCTCTCCTTTGATTAGTGTTCAGTTGTAAAACAGTTGGGACCCACCGTCAGGAGTTGGTGATGGATAATCTAGTGAATGGTAGATCAATATGTAATATATGAGATATTTGTAACATGATGTACCCTTTTTGAGATTGTTCTGATCAGTGACGAATTATGGATGTTTTCTAGAAAAAACAGAGATTGGTGTGAAATGAAATGGATGTTCTATATTTTCCTGAAGTACATGTGTTTCATATGATTTGGATGTATAAGTCTCTTGGAAAAATTTAAAATGCATTTCAGTATACATTTGGTTCATAACAAATAATTCAGAGCCGGTGACCATCAGTTGGAGCCGCTAGCATGAAGACGGAATTCGAATAGTTGCAGAAATTTAGGAGTGGTACTCGTTTTCTGATCCCAACAGTCGGACGAGCTAACTGCTGGATGGATAAGCAAGTTTTGGGCATTTTAAGGTGGATTAATTCCTAACACCATATGGACTGCTCTCCACAAAAATATGACATGTGAGCATTCAAAGAAAAGATGTTGGATGGTTTCAGGTTTGTTAAAAAAACAGCAGGCCTATCTCCATTCCAATTCCTCTTTGCCAAGTTATCCTTAGTGAGAATAACCCCTCTTTTAGAGAACCAAATACAGATTTAATCTTCAAAGAGATCTTAAGCCACCAAACTACTTGTGATACTTTTAAGTCATTACAGATTAGGTAGCTGTACATCGAGTTAAATGTGAATAAACCCGTTTTATGTAAACTCCAAACAAAACTATCGTTACTCTGTTGCATGCTAATATTAGCCATCCTTGCTACTAGGTGGTTCCATTCTAATACTCTCTCCGTTCCAAATTATAAGACGTTTTGGTATTTCTAGATACATAGTTTTTATTATGTATCTAGACATAACTTATATCCAGGTACGTAGCAAAAGCAATGAATCTGAAAATGCTAAAACGTCTTATAATTTGGAACGGAGGGAGTAGCTTGTTTCCCACTAATGCCCTCCTAACATCAACATTAAGTGGAGCTCAACTTAAATCCGCAACCTTTGCTTGTTTCCTACGAACAATGTTAAATAAAGTTGGATATTGGAATTTGAGCGGTTGGTTCCCTAACTAGGTATCTTCCTTAGAGCCTAATCTAGTTACCATCCTCTAACCTGAAAGTTCCCAAATTCATGAAAATTTCTTTTACACTCATGAGACTCATCCAAAAATGAGTCTCCTGCTTTTTTCTCTACCTATGACAGAGTGTTATCTTTAATATATTTGTTCCTCAATAAGTTCTGCCAAATACCGCGTTCATTGCTTAATTTTAAAAAGTCACTTTCTCGAGAGACAACTTATTTTGTAAATCCAGATTCATAATATCTGGTTAAACCCCCTTATTCTTTGGGTTCGCATAATAGACGCCATCAGACTAGTCCATATTTGTTTTTTTTATTGTTATTTTGCTAAAAAAAATCTTGATCTGTAATACTCTATCTTCTTCAAAACACCTCTAGGGATCTCAAAGAAAGAAAGCATAAACATCGGAAGGCTTGACAACACTGAATTAATCAGTACCAGTCTACCTTCAATTGATAAATGCTTGTCTTTCCAAATGCCGAGTCTTTTTTGTATTCGTTCTTCTACTTTTTTCGGTCTTTGTTATTTAGCTTTCGATAGATGATTGGGAGATCAAGGTATCGGAAAGAAAAAGTGCCTAACTTGCAGCCAGGTGTCATAATTGTATACGCTAGTGGGCTGTTGATGTGGTGAGATAGGATTCTAGTGGAGTTTAGTATTATAAGAGAATATAGATATAGCTAGACGTACAACAACTATTCCATTACAATCAGTGACGGACCTAGGTATGCGCAGCAAAAAAAAAAATTCTTATGTAATTCGGTAAACCAAAAAAATTTCTTATGCAACTTTTTTTTACATTGAAATTTTCTACCTATTTCTATGACTGGTGGACCCCAAGGTATGCGGTGGCTCACCCTGCATACTCTGTAGGTCCGTCCCTGATTACAATGGCCATCAACATGTGTTCGGAGCTTACCTTGCTCGGTTGAAATATCTATAAGCTGCGATGCTTGGTCAAGTTCAATTCCATGGGAGAGACAACACAAAGTATCAAAACAAAATTAGCAAAATAGTAATAACTGAAAAAAAAAATACCAGGGATGACGACGTGAAGAGAAAAGCTCAGTTGTGAGGCGGGCTACACGCCAAGGAGAAAAGCAAGAGGAGACTTTTGGTTAGCTCGTGACCTTGACTGTTTTTATATAAACCAAGCGAGCATACGGCGTACTAGTGGATCTATTGGGTGCAGATTTGATACGCCATGACGACTTGGAATTGCTACGTGGTAGGAGTACTTGCTACCTCTACTTTATTTATATAATGCTGCTACTAGTGCTGGCTGGAGTGCTGTGAAAAAGGAGCGGTCGCTACGCCGCGGTTAAAAGCTTAGGCCAGCTCCACAGCCCTACTCGTTCATCTGATAACGGGCCGTGTAGAAAGCTAGTCGATTATCACTACGCGTTTCGCGACAGAGGTAAGCCGATCAGGCAAGATCTGACTCTGAGAAGTCTTTCCAGCAATTTCTTTTTTGCGATTTTATTAAGTATAATTATTTAAAAATGGATGCGACTCCACGTATTATAAACAGAAAAGAGGATAAAAGTTGACCTATGTGGCACATTCAGGTTTATATTTTATCAGTAGTCTGCAGACTCTTCAAACTTGAGATGATGTGTAATAATGTGTTATTCTGACCACTACCGAGGCTCCGTTCCAGCGTTCCACCCTTCTCCCATCCCATGACCTTCAATCAAAGCTTGGACTCGATATTTCTTCCGTGGGAACGTCTGGCAGGTAGGTTCAAATCTTCCCACTGTGGATCATCAATTCTGGAGAAATATTGTTCAACAGCCTCGCCATGCACTTGTTCCAACCTTGGAGGCATCCACTGCAAGGACCCCCCCAAAAGACCACCAGAATACAAAGGTGAATGTAAGACAATTAAGATGTCAGCACCAGATTCCGATCAATGTGCTAAATAGGAAACTATCCAGACCTTTGGGTTTCGATCTTTATCTATCAATATAGCCCTGCATCCCTGCAACAGGAATCAGATGTTAGGCATAGAGACCTTGCCACGATGATATAGAGATCTTGAATGAAAATAAACAGTGTCAAAGGTGTTGCTATTTACCTCAAAGAAGTCTCTGCTGAAGTCACCGCGCATGACATGGCAAACCATTCTATATTCCCGCTGCAAGCACTCCCCAACAGTTTGTGTCCTCCCTTCTCTTATCTGAAATCCGAGTTAGAGAACAAACAACGAAAAAACTACATTCCTGTGGACACAACTGAGGCAGTAGACTAATAGTATAGAAATGATGTGGTTTCTGAGAGATACCGATCTCAGAGAGATTTTCAGACTGGTAGGAGAAGCCTTTTTCAAGGACTGGATTGTCGTAGCAACCCATTCATCTGCCAAATTTGAGGCCTCTAGTTCCTGACATAACAGATATTAATTAATTTTGCAGGATAGAACAGGTGAACCCACAAAATGCTGCAGTTAACTGTAATAACAAACTCACAAGAGCAGATATAATTTCTTCAACTGTCCTTTTGGAAAAGCATTTGTTGATGATTTCCAACCTGGGGGAGTGCCAGAGAATCAATTAGCGAAACTATGAATCAAAGCATGTTTCAGTCATCCAATCATAAACACTCTTTACCTATTCAAAGAGCTGCTTTCTTTCAGTGATGGCTGTTGAGCAAATTGATCGATGATACCACACACTGCAAAGGTATTGGAAGTATCCACCTTTTTAAGTGATTCTTCCAGCAATAGCAGCCTCTGAGGAACAAAGTATTTACTATGAGTTATTAGACTAGCACATACACAACCTTAACAATGTAGGCCAACAAAAACTGAAAGCATGCAAATGATATATCAATATGGTCAGGACTTGTGTAGCATGTTCCAAACAATAATAACCAAAGATGTGACAGAAAACATCATAACTGAAAGCAATAGGTGACAGCTATATTGATTGGTTTTTGTTCCAAGAATGTATAGAAAAGGTTGTTTGGCGATGCACTTGGTCACAACAACAACAACAACAACAAAGCCTTTAAGTCCCAAACAAGTTGGGGTAGGCTAGAGTTGAAACCCATCAGAAGCAATCAAGGTTCAGGCACGTGAATAGCTGTCTCCCAAACAAGTTGGCGATGCACTTGGTCAAAAAAAAAAAGTTATATAAGTGAACCTACATTTGACTGGACAAAATGAGTTGCCAGACCACATGCAAGCATTTCCCCACCATCCAATCTGGCACCAGCAAGAGCAACATACTCTCCTGGAGAAAAGAACATGAAAATAGTTTAGTGAACAGTATCTCCTAAGATATCTTTGCCATCAACTAAAAGGCCCACACGCGGTACAACTAATATAAGTTATAAGTGAACCTACATTTGGTCACTCTTCATTTCTTTATATGATTATATCTCCACAATGTACATGATTATATCCCCACAATCACTATCGCTCTCGCTCAAAAAAACAATCACTATTGCACATGAAGCACTATTGCTAAAAAACAATAGATCATTTGCACATGAAGCACCATTGCTAAAAATCAATTAAGTACACGGTATTTTGAAAACTTCAAAGGAAAAATTGAGGATGCATAATATTTCAGGACTGTGAATAATATCCAACGATATTGCATAGATGGAAATGACATGGCAACATGTACTTCGACTGAATATAAAGAAAAAGTAGAGACATATAAGATAACCATAGAACCCAGGAAGCCGGGACAGAAAATATGAGGCCCCTATATCTGGAAAGAGACCCAGAGCTGTTTCTGGCATTGCAAAAACCTGCATGAATAGTCGAAATGTAAATGATATAGATTTTGGCACTTGAAGGAATCCTGAATCTCCAATAAAAAACAAGAAAGATTCTCCATATTCCAAATGAGAAGAACTACTAGCACCAATCAAGCTCACAAAAAGGATAGTTTGTACCATAAGTCCATAACTGAAACCTATTCTCAAAAACATTCAGGCCTGATATCCGTCATAAATGGCAGTGAAAAGTTGTGCTAGGTAATGACACAAATCCAGCATGTGGATGCATTGTTCTTCAACCCTAAAGCAGCAATATGGGTATGTTCTGTTCAAATGTTGTTACTTCTATCTTTTCAAGTTTTATTTATGATGTCCTGATAAATATATTGAAAGGCAGTGCACCTGCCATGTTTACCCAACAAGAAAGCTAGCTTCTAGAACTATGTAACATTTTTGCACTGTCATACAATACTAGCACATATTAAAAAAAAAAGAGTGCACCTACAATTCCCTAGTAAATTATATAAGAGGGTAAGCTCAAATAACATATCTCACTATCTCAGTCACAACACAATTACAGTTCTCACTTGGAAAGAGCCACACTTGACACCGCAATTCTAGATTGTTACAGCATGGGACAACATTCAGCAGTACTTAAAAAAGCAGATCTCAAGCTGCATCATGACATGCAAAGTTTTTTGTGCTTCCCAACTACAGTCCATCTTGAATTGATAAGTAAAAAGTAACAGCCTTAGCCCTTACTAAATTGCACTTGATTTCGGTTTGTAGCATATACCGTGTTATCAGTGGCAACTCGAAACCTTCCATGTAAAGAAACACCAGCACCTCCACCCATGACAATTCCAGTAAGAAGAGAAACCTACAGTTAAATTGTTTAGCCTTTAGGGGCAAGGAACACAGAAGTGAATAATTACAATTAACCACAATGAAGGGATGAAGCTCACCTGAGGTTTGGTATAAGTTGCAATTATGTAATTCAACAAAAATTCATTACGGAAGAAATCAGCACCATATTTCCAGCTGTCTGATTTAAGAATTAAACACATAGCAGAGTCAGCAAGCAATAAGGAAGAAAGCGAGGCCCATATTCTACATGTAACATGGGTATTAAGTCAGGTAACAGAAGATGACGCAAAATATGTAAGAAATCAGCTTTGGATGTTAGATACCACAGAGACAAGGTAAAGCTGTAAGTACCTTTATGTATAGATCGGACAACTGCAGCAACATCACCTCCAGCACAAAATGCTCTTCCTTTACCCTGAAAACAAGTGATGATTGAATACAAAACAAACAATAAGATCAACAGAAGGCATCAAGGCAATGACACGGTAGTGGTTATCATATCAATCAAATAGAGCTAAAAGGAGGAAATTAGAAACAAACTAAACCAAAGGAACAAAAAACAGCAAGTAGAAGTAAGCTCTGTAGCAATTTTTTTAGATAATGGAATAGTAACATCCCAGCCTCCACATCAAGTGATGTTTTAGCAAGTGCGAAGGTATTCTATGAAGTGAAGAGACTTAGATCAACACGATACAAGCAGTTACATTACATTGACAAATATTGTTCCCTTCCTTTTGTAAGCCTTAGCATGGCAACAAACATCATTGGCACCTGATACATGCTTCGAATTGGAACATACTAAAGTGCTTCAGAACAGAATAACCACCTCAAACTCTCTATATTATTGATTTTGAGAATAATGCGTGTAACTCATGTTCCAAATCACTGCCTTGCTACTTGGTAATTTCTACTGGAACAAACGCACACTAATAGATGGCACCGGAAGATTCAAACGGGTGACCTCAAAGTAGATGATCAGAAAACAAGACAGAGACATCTAAAATCCAAGTTAGACCACGTCAACGACAGTAGAGACACAGTGGCATCAGATACCTTCATAATCAACAATTTAACTCCATCGTCTTTCTCATAAGCAGTGAAACACCGCAAGAGTCCCATAATCTGCCACATGAAAGAACAATCATCCTGCAACCACTATTCTAAAAGTAATTCTGGGTACTGTAATACTAGTGAACTCTTAACATACCATGGCCGAGGAGAGTGCATTTAGCTGCTTTGGCCTATTCAATATCAGTGTCCTTGTAAAGCCATTCACTTCTACTAAAATCTGGAAAATAGAGGATATGCAAAAAAAAAAAAAAATGCTTTCAGTTCTGGTTTAAACAACCATCAAATGGTTTCTACAGCAAGTTGAGCTGAGCACAATTGTGCAATACAGAAAGCAGAAATGATACAGATCACAAGCAGGGGCGGATCTAGTAAAGGGACATGGGTGTACATGTGTACACCCAATAATTTTTGCAAAAAGTTAGAAGTTAGTAGGAATCAAATAGTCAAATAGCTTGAGGTTAGAGTTTGAGAACTCGGTTTCGCACAATAGAGAGGAAAGAGAAAAGGGGTGGGAATACCTGGTGGGCGCTCATCGCCGGCGAAGAGGTAGGCAAAGGCCTCACCACCTGGGGTAGGGTGGCGGCGGCGGTAGCCCACCCAGTCGTCGCCAGAGAGGGAGGGAGGGAGGGAGAGAGAGAGCGCACGCGGTGTCGGCAGCGAACGGAAGAAGGAACGCGAGGAGGGAGAGCGACGGAGGTGGACGAAGGTTGGGATGGAGAAGTTTCTTTTTAATTTGCTACTCCACCGTATTTTGTTATGTTTTCACCGTGTGCCATTAAAAAAATTTATAATTACGCATAAGTTATTAAAAAAGTTAAGCTTCCACAAATACCATCGTTCTAAACTTTTTTTCTCTCCAAGTCATTCCGTCTATATTCTGTTTGATTTTTACCGTTTGACAGCCTTTACATGTGGACTCGGTCCAAAATACCCTTCTCTTGTCCTGTCATCTTGCTTCTTTCTCTTTCTAGCCCTGTTCGGCTTACTCAGAAACTGGCTGGTTTTTTTAGTCGGAATAGTATTTTTTCTCACAACAATTCAGCCAAAACAGTGTTTTTCAGCCAGTTTCAGCCAAGTTTCAGCAAGCCGAACGGGAGGCCAAACTATCAGCGACCCAGCTCCACCTTCCTCCTCACCGTGCGCCAGCCTCGCGCCGCGCCGACGCTGGGGTGGAGCTCGCTCGCCCGCGCCCGCGCTAGCGCTCGCGGCGGCCGGGGCGGAGCTGCCCTCCACGCGCACCCGTGGCGGCTGGGGCGGAGCTCCGCCCTGAGCGCGCTCGCGGTGGCCGGTCTTGGTGAGCAGGTCGTCGATGGCGGAGAAGATGACGAACACGGCCTCGGCGCGGGAGGACTTGAGGTCACGCGACGGCGGGATGTAGTGCTGCATGTACGACAGGCACATCTCCTCCCCGAGCCCGGACCGCTCCAGCGGCCACGTCATGAACCGGACACTGCGCTCGTCGAAGCCCGGGCACACGCGGGAGTGCTCCAAGAACGTCGCGAACGGGACACGACAGTTGGGTTTGGTGCGGAAGCACGCGAAGTCCACCAGGTACACCACGCGCGGCCGGAGCATCAGGTACAGGGCTTCAGCCGCTTGAGCTGCGCCAAGGAGCCGCAGTGGAGGAGGGCGCGGGAAGGCGGCATCCGCGACGCGCGGGTGATCTCCACCGGACGCGCGAGACGGTGGCTGCGGCGAGCTCTACCGGGACGCGCGCAAGACGATGGCCGCCTCGAGCACAGCAGGCAGCTGTGCCTGTGAAGGGCCATCCAGGCCGGTAGCGGCAGCATAGTCGGGCACGATGCGATGCTCGGCAGCGGCCGCGTCGGTGCAAGACAGCGTGAAGCAGTTAACATGCGCTTCGGCAATGGCGTTGGTAGCGGCGCGATGTCGCTGGGGTCAGCAGCGTGGGCAGCAGCGCGATGCCTTCTCGTGTTCGTGCTCACCGTGTCGCGCGATCGCCAGTTGAGGGGACGCGAGCGGGGGCTCATCGCTCTGGGCGTTGGCGTCTCCGCGTCTCCGTCGACCTCGGCCTCCTGCACCGCTGAGGCTCGCCGCCACGCCAAGCTGGGAGCCAGCCCCACCGTCTGCGACCTCGTCAAGCCGGCGTTCGAGCCTACGGCCGCACCACCTCGAGCACTCGGGACAGCAACGAGGGCGGAGAACCAGGCCGCAGCGTAGAGCTCCCTCGGTTCTTCGTGTACACAGGAAAGAGAAGAGAGAGAAAGAGAAAGTTTGGATGGCTGACAAACGAAAACGATGGATTAAGACAGCAGTTAAGCAATTCTACTGATGATTTGAAGAATGTGGTCAAGGATAGTTTCTACAAGAAGAACCACACGTCGGTGTCCAATGATGAGCAGGCTTCTTTGAGCCAGTCAGCACGGTACTTGCCGAACAATTATCTAGCGTCCAAGCCTACTCAGCAGAAGAAAGTGGTGCCCAGATCGTTGCCATCTTGTGCAGCGGTACAACCTGCAAAGTCTAAAGGCCCATGCTTGGTAGCCAAACTCATGGGTCTTGATGGATTGCCCTTACCGAAAGGCAACTCTACCGTGAAAGACGATAAGATTAAGACAGCGAGTTCACCAAGAGCACTGTTTGATATTGAGAGGCCCGAGTCAAAAGGGCTACCGCCACAATTATTCAGAGAGGAGACTGGTTTTGATACGGAGGTGTGTAGGTCAGAAAAGCTGCCACCAGAACAGTATATTGCCCTTAGCTGATAAGCCATGGTCGAAAGTACCGTTGACTAATTTATTGTGAGAGAAAAATATTGTTTGTTTACTGAAAAAATACGGCTTATAAACCAAGCGAATATGACATCGGTACTTCGTATAATACCAGAGCGATTAATGAGATTGCATCGATGAAATCAATTCACAGAGTGATAAATGTTGAACAGGCTCGACCAAAATCCCCGAAAGAAACCAAGATAAGTATCTCCTACAAGCAGAAAGCAACAGGCAAATGAGAACACTGAGATTAATAGGAAGACCATGGTGAAACAAAAACCTTATTTAAGTGAAAGAAACAGACAAGGGAGGAATGTCACAAAGGCAAAAACAGGATTAGTATCTCGTAATGCGGAAGTAGTGAAACGACGTGACAGGAAATCAGTTGCATCAAGAAGCAGTCATACTTGTGACTCAGTGAAGCCTAACTTATCGAAACCATCTAATAATTCCAGAGTGAAGAGAGTGCCCATGAGAAATGTTAAAAGCTCCACCATTGATGAATTAGTGGTATGCATCCTTTGTTATGGGTTTACTGTATTGTATGGAGATTTTCCATTCAGTATTTGCATATCACAAGCTAAGAAGTTATTGAAACTCAAAAATTAAGAGTGACGTGTATAAGCCATACACCTCAATATTCTATTAGTGTCTTCAAATGACTCTTTTTTGATGAGCCTTGAAATCTTACACACATGCATACACTAAACATGACATCTGGCTTAGAAGCGGTCACATAGAGTAAACTTTCAATCATTGTCCGATACAACTTTTGATCCACCGTATTACCACTAGCATCACTATCCAAATGTCCATTTGTTCCCATAGGTGTGCTAATTGCTTTTGCTTTATCTAGACCAAACTTCTTGAGCATGTCTTTGATATACTTGCCTTGACTCACAAATGTGCCATTCTTCATTTGCTTGATTTGAAGACCAAGAAAGTAACTAAGTTCTTCAATCATGGACATCTCAAACTCATTAGCCATTATCTTTCTAAACTCTTCACAAAAGTCTTGATTGGTTGATCCAAATATGATATCATCCACATATATTTGCAACACAAATAAGTTTTTGTCTATCTTCTTGGTGAAGAGAGTAGTGTCAATCTTTCTCATCTTGGACCTTTTAGAGAGTAGGAAATCCCTCAACCTCTCATACCATGCTCTTGGTGCTTGCTTCAAGTCATACAATGCCTTCTTCAACTTGTACACATGGTTCGGCTTCTTCTCATCCTTAAATCCCGGTGATTACTCAACATAGACTAGCTCATTTATATATCCATTTAGGAATATACTCTTCACATCCATTTGATAGAGTTTGATGTTGTGAGCATAAGTATAGGCTAATAGGATTCTAATTGCCTCCAATCTTGCAACTGGTGCATAAATTTCTCCATAGTCAAGATCTTCAACTTGAGTGTAACCTTATGCTACCAATCTTGCTTTGTTCCTTATGACTATGCCATCTTGATCTTACTTATTTCTAAACACCCACTTGGTACTAATCACATTGTAGTTCTTTGGTCTTTCTATTAATTCTCAAACTTGGTTCCTTGTGAAGTTGTTTAGCTCTTCATGCATGGTATTGATCCAATCCACATCCATCAAGGCATCTTCTATCTTGGTTGGTTCGAAGGATGATACAAATGAGTAGTGCTCACAAAAGGATGCTAATCTTGATCTTGTTTCCATACTTCTTAAGTCCCCAACTATTTGATCCAATGGATAATCTTTTGCAATATTAGTTGGTTGGAGAACTTGGGATTGATCTTGCACTTGAGGTGAACTAGCTTGTTGACCTTGAGCTTGATGGTCTTGAAGTTGATCATGGGAGCCACTTGAACTTGCTTGATTTGTTGGATCTTGCACATAGGGAGGAGGGATCACTTGAACATTGTCATCTTTATCATCAACCATTTCTCTTGGTCTTATGTCGGCAACATCCATGTTCTTCATAGCATTTGCCAATTGAGTTCCTCTTACATCATCTAGATTCTCATTTTCATCTTAAGAGCCCTTGGTTTCATCAAATTCAACATCATGCACTTCTTCAACAGTACCGCAAGCCAAATTCTAAACTCTATATGCTTTGCTTATAGTGGAGTATCAAGTAAGAACCCTTCATCGTATTTCTTCTCAAACTTGCTCAATCTTGTGCATTTCTTGAGAATATAGCATTTGCAACCAAACACTCTAAAATATGCAATGTTGGGCTTTCTTTCATTCAATAGCTCATATGGTGTCTTCTCTAGCATTCTATGACAATAGAGATGGTTGCTACAATAGCAAGCTATGTTGATAACTTCGGTCCAAAAGGAATGACTAACATTATACTCACTTAGCATAGATCTTGCCATATCAATCAATGTCCTATTCTTCCTTTCAACAATCCCATTTGATTGAGGAGTGTACTTGGGTGAGAATTGATATCTAATTCCAAAATCATCACATAACTCATTAATTCTAGTATTCTTGAACTCACTCTCATTGTCACTTCTAACTTTCTTGATTGTTGTTTCAAACTCATTTTGACTTCTTTTGGCAAAAGACTTGAATTGATCGTATACTTCACTTTTGTCACTGAGAAAGAAGACCCATGTGTATCTAGTATAGTCATCCACTATCACAAAGCCATATTTGTTACCACCAATGCTAGTGTATGTAGTTGGCCCAAACAAGTCTATGTGCAACAATTCAAATGCCTCATCGTGCTTTTCTTAGGATGGGTGTTTCCAACTTATTTGCCGGCTTGACAAGAGCTACAAAGTTTGTCCTTTTCAAATATCACATCTTTCAAGCCTCTAACTAGATCATGCTTAACCAACTTGTTTAATTGTTTTATTCCAACATGACCAAGCCTTCTATGCCATAACCAACACATACTAGACTTAGTAAATAAGCATGTTGACAATTGTGTTTCACTAGCACTGAATTCAACAAGTATAGATTCTCATATCTAAATCCTTTGAATATCAAGTTAGAGCCGTCAACACTTATAATCTCTACATCATTAACTCTAAATATGCATTTGAATCCAAGATCACATAATTGAGCCACGGATAGCAAATTAAAGTTCAAGTTCTCAACTAGCAACACATTGGATATGCTCATATCATTGGATATTACAATCTTACCAAACCCTTTGACCTTGCCTTTACCATTGTCACCAAATGTGATAGAATCAAAACCTCTGTTGCCACTTGTATTGATATAATTGAACATTCTCAAATCTCCAGTCATATGTTGAGTGCACCCACTATCAAGCACCCAATGCCTTTCTCTGGCTTTGTAATTGACCTACAAGAAAAAATCAATTCTTTTTAGGAACCCAAACTTGCTTGGGTCCTTCAAGGTTAGTGACTAAGGTCTTTGGTACCCAAATGGTTTTCTTCTTTGAGCCCACAATTGGTGCACCAATGAACTTAGCATGCACACCATTTATACCCTTGGTAAGCAAATAACAAGAATCAAAACAAATAGAGGATACATTGGCATTGTTCTTATTCTTGCAATATTGCTCTATATGCCCAGATTGCTTGCACCTATTGCAAAACTGACCATTGCTTTTCACAAAACTAGTCTTGTGAGTAGCAAAAGTTGCCTTGCTTTTCTTGGGGGTATAGCTCAATCCCTCATTATTGAGAGAGAACCTTTAGCTATCCAAGCACTTAAGCAAGTGGGCCTCACCACCATAGGCCTTGCCTAAAGCGTGAGTGAGCTCATTGACCTCCTTTAAGGTCTCATTCTCAATCATTAGTAAGGCATCACAAGTGAAACCATCACTAGTAGGTGAGGTGGAAGTGGATGTGCAACAAGAAGGGTTGGTGGGAGCAACAACAATAGACCTATAGAAGGATTCATCAAGAATATCACACATCAAGCTTATGTTACATGTTACAATATGCTTCTTCCCATTTTGCTTAAGAAGAGTGGAATGAGCCTTTTCAAGCTTCTTGTGAGCTTTGCCAAGCTTCTCATAGGCTTTCTCTAGCCTCTTATGAGTGGCATTGAGCTCATCAAAAGCTTGCTTAAGGGCTTTTAGTTCCTTACTCAAGTCTTTGCATTCCCTTCTCTTAATGTCAAAATGAGTCCGAACATCTTCTAACATGTCAAAGAGCTCATCCTTGGATGGTTCATCCTTATCATCGCTCTCACTATTGCTTCCACTACACTCATCATCGGATTGTACCTTAGTGGTCTTAGACATGAAGCATGTCGATGGAGTGTCAAAGAGCGAAGGCTTTTCATTGATAGCAATGCTTGCAAGAGCCTTCTTCTTGCTTAACTTCTTGTCGTCATCACTATCATTATCATCACTTGATGAAGCATCACTATACCAAGTGACCACATATGATCCTCCCTTCTTCTTCTTGAAGGCCATCTTGCTCTCCTCTTTCTCTTTCTTTTCCTTCTTCTTGCTCTTCTTGTTCTCATCATCATTGTCACTATTGTAAGGACAATCGGCAATGAGATGATCCTTGCTATTGCACTTGAAGCACCTTCTTGGTTCATCCTTGCTCTTGGAGGATGTCTTCTTCCTTCTTGCTTGATAGCCTTTTTTCTTCATGAACTTGCCAAATCTCTTCACAAAGAGGGCCATTTCTTCATCTTCATCGTCACATGCATTTGAGTCTTCATCACTTGACTCTTCTTGCTTTGCCTTGCTTTTGCCCTTGCATGATGATGTGGCCTTGAATGCCAAGCTCTTCTTCTTCTCATCCTTGTCCTCACGATAGGTGTCATCAGTCATCACAACTCCAAGCACTTGGTTTGATGTCATGGTGTCCAAACCACTCCTCACTAGCAATGTGACCAAATGCCAAACCTTAGAGGGAGACATCTCAAGAATTTATGAGAGAAGTCCTTGTCCTTCATCTCCTCACCAAGCTCCTTAAGATCATTCACCAATACTTGGAGCCTATCGAACATCTTCGACATATTTTCATCTTCCTTCATCTTAAAGCTAGCAAACTTCTACTTGAGGATGTATGCCTTGGCGCCCTTGATGGCTTGAGTGCCCTCATATGACTCTTCTAGCTTCTTCCAAGCATCATGAGCCATCTCCAAGTTCTTTATTTGCTCAAATACCCTTTGATTAATACCATCATGAATGACACTAAGAGCAATGTCATTGTTTTGGAGCTTCTCTTCTTCCATCGTGGTGGGATTTTTTGGATCCTCCACCTCAAACTTCTTTTCCACCACTTGCCATATCTTTCTATTGATTGATTTCAAGTGAGTGGTCATCTTTGCCTTCCAATAGCCATAGTTGGTGCCATCAAATTAGGGTGGCCTTTTGGTGTTGTTGATTTGAGCTATTTTGACATCGAAGGTTGTTAAGCCTCAAAGAAACGGTGACCACAGCTCTAATACCACTTGAAAGGTCCTAAATGGCTAGAGGAGGGTGAATAGCATATAAAAATTCTACAAAAACACTAGAGCAAAGGATTAGATAAATAAATGGTGAAATATAATTTTGCTCTAGCTCTACTTGTGATTTAAGCCACTTATCACAATTCTAGTAAGGCTATAACTTCTATGGCACACATAAGAGGCTAAGTCACTATTCTACACCTAGTGAACAAGCTAGCAAAGAGTTAAGCTACTAAGAACAACTAGCTTCAGACTATGCTACCACTACACAAGATATCAATTACAAAGTAAATACAAGAGGTAGTGATAGATATACCGCCGTGGCAAGAGAGATGATCTATCAATATATCAATGAAATCCTCGGAACAAGATGACACAAGATTTTTTATCGAGGTTCACTTGTTTGCTGGCAAGCTAGTCCTCATTGTAGCGATTCACCCACTTGGAGGTTCATGCGCTAATAGGCACCACAAGCCTAACCCGCAACTGGGTGTCGCACAATCAACACATAATGGGGACCCACAAGCTATGAGCAATCCACTAGAGATGCTTTTCGTGATCTCCCATGGGGAAGGCTTAAGAAACCCTCACAAATCCACAGATTAGAGCCGGAGACAAGCAACACCCTCCGCTCAACAATCCTCATTGCTCCAAGCCATCTAGGTGTCGGCAAACACCAAGAGTAACAAGAGAAATCCACAGCGAAACACAATCACCAAGTGCCTCTAGATGCAATCACTTAAACAATACACTTGGATGCTCTCCAATCTCACCAAATGATGAATCAATCAAGCAAAATGAGTGAGAGAGGAATGGCTAGGCTCACAAGGTTGTATCACTGCTGTAAATGTGCAAGAGAGTGAACTAGAGCCAACCATCTTCTTTTTATAGAGCCCCAAAGGCTCACTAGCCAATATACTCTACGGGCCGTCTGGACCGAGGGTCTAGACCAAAGCTTGGGTAGTCCGGACCAATTAGCCAGGGTTCGAACCCCCTTGGCCGCCAGTGGCAGTGAGCCACGTGTCCCATTTGAAACGCAGATGACCGTTGCTGTGCAATGGCTCCATTCCTGTGTGTCTAGACCGTGGCTCCGAACCGAGCACAGTGCTCATTTGGACCAAGAGTCACTAGAGTCCGGATGACTCTAGTAAGGGTCTAGAGGGGCAAAAATGGTCTAGACTCTATCTGACTCCACCATCCGGACCAATTCTTAGTGTCCAGAGCTGCCTTGACTCTTCGCTACTCGCCACGTGGCCGGGGGCCTCTATCTAGACCAAGGGACCATGGTCTAGATGCCCTGTGCGCCTAGAGTCTAGAGCTATGCCATCAGCACAGTGTCCCTAGGGTAAGGTTATGGACCCAACAGCGATGGTCCGGACCATCGACACCCTAGGGTTCGGAGCTCTCTCTTCTCCTCTTTTCAACTCCTTTCTTCCACCCTTGCTTCCAAGTGCTAACACCAAAGTGTTACACCACTTGTGCACGTGTGTTAGCATTTTCCAAACTATTTTTCAAAGGGTTTTACCACTCACTAGAATCTAAATGCATATGCAATGAGTTAGAACTTCTAGTGGCACTTTGATAACCGCATTTCACAATGAATTTCTCCCCTCTTCATAGTACGGCTATCTATCCTAAGCTCACTCACACCCTCTATGGTGTCTTGAGTGGTGAAACAAAAACATATTTGATACCTTTGCCTTGATCATCATGATTTTTGTTTTTCTCTTTCTTCTTTTCAACATGAGGAGCACTTGATCATCATAGCTGACCACTCCAATGTCTCTGCCGATCACACCTAAGCTTAGCCGACCACACTAGTGCCTTGCCGACCACATGAATTGGTCTTGGACCATCTTATCTTGTCTACACACTTAGATCAAGGATTAGTCTATAGGTTTCATCAATTAACCAAAACCAAACTAGGGCTTTCAAGGGTGAATAGCCTAATTTAAAATCAACAAATCACTAGACCAACTTGTTAGACAACAATTAAGCTCTTGCAAAGCTCTAGCTCTACTAGCACTCAAGCAAGCCAACCTACACAATTCTAGTCAATTATGATCACTAGGTTGTTTGCCACACAAACACACTAACAAGTAATCCTTAGTGACTAGAACAACTAGTTACAACTAGAGAGGCTACTCTACTAGCTAACTAACCACACAAAATAACTAGGCACACTAACAAGTATGAGCTATGAAATGTAAATACAAGTGATAGAGGGAGAGCAAACCGAAGCTAGTCAAGAGACAATCACAATAAGATCAACAATATGAACACTGTGATTTATCCCCATGGTTCGGTTGCTTTCTGACAACCTACGTCCACGTTGTGGTGAGACACTAACTTGGTGGCTCATGTGCTAATAGGCATCACAAGCCTAGCCCACACCTTGGGCGCTGTAAGAACCACACAAGATAGGCTACATAAGCCACGAGCAATCCACTAGAGTTTTCTTTTGCGATCTCCCGTGGGGATAGGCACAAGAACCCCTCACAATCACCTTGATCAGAGCCGACAACAATCACCAATAGCCGCTCAATGATCCACACTGCTCCAAGCCATCTAGGTGGTGGCAAAAACCAAGAGTGTGGGGGTGCGACCCTAGATACCCATGGCAAACTACATGGGCCGCGCTCCCAGGGGCGGTCCAGCCCACAAGACGAAGCCTTGTGGAGTATGGAGCTGCTCGACGCGCCCCACAAGACACCGGGAAGATATCCTAAAGATACTACGAGATCTGTTAGGATACGATCAATCCCATAATTCTTATAATCTGTTATTACTTTTCAGTTATCTCCTAGATCTAACCGACTTGTAACCCTGCCCCCTAGACTATATAAGGCGGGCAGGGACCCCCTCCAAACACAAGCAATATCATACGAAGCCAATACAATCCAACAAACCATAGGAGTAGGGTATTACATCGCACTGACGGCCCAAACCCATCTAACTCTTGTGTCTCTGTTGCCTTCTTATTTTTGATTATGCGCACCTCTACCGATCAATCTACCTTCGTGGGATACCTTTTAGAGGACTGCCGATGATATTCTATCAACAGTTAGCGCACCAGGTAGGGGTGTACGTGTCGTTTCCATGTCGAACAAGATGGTACATTTTGCAGCCTCTTCGTCCCTCCCATAGCCCGGCCAGATCTTCACGGTCAGATCGATCTCCTGGGTCATCAACACTGATGGAGATGGAGAGCTCATCGATTTGGTGCAGATCGATTCTGCACCGATCACCCTAACACATGTGACTATAGATCCTATCTTAGAACCACCTCTGATGTCGTCTTCACCGATAATTCACCGCCCACTCCACCGCTACCCAAGAAGGCGAATCAACAACGATGATCTGATCACATCCATTGATTAGGTTGGCCATAAGCTCGTTGATTGCCTCTCCATCGTAGAATCGACTCTGACCACTCTGGTTCAGTGCTGACCACCCTCTGATTCTGATCTATCGAAGGCTGATCAGGGAACTCCAGGGGTTACTACCCTACCCTTTGGGATCATCAGCGTCTCCGCCACCTATCAAGATGCCCTAAGGGGCAAATTCGCCAACTAGGTGGGAGATATCCATCCTCTCGCTGTCTCGATCGCCAACTAGCTCTTGCCGACTGCCAACATGCTACACGTTGGCCGACACCTCGAAGCATCCCTCCAAACCATCCTGGAGGAAAATCTAGACTCCGAGTCCTATGGCTCTACGGAGACTATCACCAAAACTACCGTCATACAACCTCCTTTCCTACCCTTCCATGGAGGCAGAATTTTCAATGTCAGCATCGATAGCCCTCCACGGGACGGGGAAACCAACGAGGACCGCACCACTCGTGTCAACAAGAACGCCAACTATGCGCAACGCCGAGCAAACAAAGCCACCATTGTGCTAGCGGAGGCTGCTCGTAATGAACAACTCGACTCACAAGGAAGGCCACGCCCACTCCAATGCAACCTCGACGATGAATTTGTCCATGTTGATGGCCACGACATCTACAAGACCCTAAGCGCCAACTTGGCTGTGGCCGCCAATGAGCTCGCCCAGCTCGAGCAAACACCAGAGGTTGCTAAGGTCACCACCATGCTCAAAGCGGCACACTGCTAGGTCAACGAGATCTACTAGGATCAGAGACCTTCCTACTTGACAAGCTCGATTTGCTGATCCATCGTGCCAAGATCCAATCGCCGCCTTAGCCAAAGTCATTTCGCCGACCAACACCACGATGATGGACAACCCCTCTAGGGCGGAGCTTGGGGGAACTGCATCGACTACCCTCGCCTACATGACCAAGAAGTCGACCAAGATGTCCATGCGCACATCAACAATCTCTGAGATGCGTGACGTCTTATTGATGGGCGCCATTTCTCTCGCCATGAAGAAGAAGTACGCTGGCATCAAGAATATGAGCAAGAGTTCGGTAATTCGGACTCAACCCTCCAGTCACTCAATGCCGGCAACGCCGTAGATCACGATGACGATGATCCTGAAGGGTCCCGAGCATTCACGAGGGCACTCCGAACACTCTAGTAGCCCCGTGGTTTCAAAATCACAAGGGTTGAGCCCTATAAGGGACGGATGAACCCCACACAGTGGCTACAAGCTTATGCCACTGCTGTGCGTGACGCTGAGGGAGATACCAGTGTCATGGCGAACTATCTTCCTATCATGCTCACGCTAACTACGATGAACTAGTTCACAAGCCTCGCCCTAGACTCCATTAGATCCTAGGAAGAGCTCAAGAAGGTCTTCACCGACAACTACATGGCTAGATGTATTAGGGCGGGCACCTAGCATGATCTGAATCGCATCTACCAGAAACCGTCCGAGCTCCTCCGTAGCTACATCAGATGCTTTTCTGAGATGAGGAATTCTTTTCCCAACATCACGAAAGCAGAGGTCACCCCTGCCTTCATTCGAGGACTCCATCACCGTGACCTCTGCTCCAAGTTTAACCGTAAGCCACCAAAGGGGATTGGCAAGATGATTACGACCGCCGATCAGTATGCCAATGCCAAAGAGGCTGAAGTACGCTTCAATGAGGATGCAGGCACTCATCGCCCAACTCACCGTAGCGATGAGTGACCCAATGACCGATGCCACAACGAGCGCCGCTACGACGACTGTAGTCACCATTGGGATAGTGCCGTGATTGGCCAAAAGGGTCCAAATCTGGTCAATATCGCCGCCACCGACTAGATCTCATCGTTGCTGCCATTGACAAACCTCGCGCCAAGCGCAACTACGATGAGTAGTACAAAAAGATCCTCAAAGGCCTGTGCCCCCTCCATAAGAATAGCAAGCACAAGATGAAGGACTGCCTCAGCTTGGCTATGGAGTTTCAGGCCAAAAAGCCAGACGACGACAACAACGATGAAGCAAGAGGCCAACGACCACTTGGGGACAACAATAATGCCTTCTAGGATCACAATAAAGTGGTCGCCACTACCTTTGGGGGCCTCGCCGCTGCTAAGAGCATAAGAGATCGGAAGCTCACCGCCCACCGGGTGCTCACCGTCAACGCAGAAGACGCCATCTCCAACCCTAGCTATCGCCCCTGGTTCAAGGTCCCCATCACCTTTAGTAGGGCCAACTAGTGGGTGGACATCCCTTACATAGGGTGTTTCCCCCTTGTTCTTGATGCAACCATTAGGAAAGTGCTTTTCAGGAAAGTACTCGTCGACGGCGGAAGTGCTTGGAACCTCCTCTTTGCTGGGGCCCAAATGAGCTGGGCCTTGGAATGGGCGACCTCACACCCTCTGACTCCTCCTTCTAGGGTGTGGTACCTGGCAGGGCATCTAAACCGCTTAGAGAGATCACCCTCCTAGTACAGATCGGCACGGTCAGCAACTACCACGTCGAGCACATCAATTTCTATGTCACCGACTTCAACACCGCCTATCATGCCATACTTGGTCGGCCAGTTCTGGCCAAGTTCATGGCCATACCACACTATGTCTATCTGGTGTTGAAGATGCCTTCGCCTATAGGAGTTCTGGCCCTACAGGCCAACCTCTCCATCACCTACGCCTATGAGGCAGAGAGTCTCACACTCGCCGAAGCCACCGACCTCTCCATCCAGATGGCCAGCATGGTCACCGACACCAAGATGGTGCCCACCAATGATCTAGAGATCCTAGCGCTAGAGCCTCCTCACGCCTCTATCAAGTCTAAGGTAACAAAGGAGGTCGGCCTCGGCCTTGACGACCCCTCCAAGACCGTTAAGATTGAGGCTCACCTCGACCCCAAATAGGAAAGCATGCTCGTCTCCTTCCTACATGCCAACACTGACATGTTTGCTTGGAAACCTACAGACATGCTAGGGGTACCACGGGAGAAGATTGAGCACTCCTTGAATGTCTCGCCGACTACCAAACCAATCAAGCAGAAACTCTAATGATTCATGCTAGACAAGAAGGAGGCTATTAGAGTAGAAATAAAACTACTCCTAGCTGTCAGATTTATTAAAGAAGTGTATCATCCTGAGTGGTTGGCAAACCCTGTTCTTATTCAAAAAAAGAATAAAGAATGGAGAATGTGCGTTGATTACACTGATCTCAACAAACACTGCCCTAAAGACCCCTTCGATTTGCCTTGAATAGACGAGGTTGTAGACTCCATCGCTAGCTGTGAACTGCTCTCATTCCTCGACTGTTACTCCGACTATCACCAGATATCTCTAAAAGAGGATGACCAGATCCAGACATTGTTCATCACACCTTTTGGTTTATATTGCTATACCACCATGTCCTTCGAACTCAAGAACACTAGGGCGACCTACCAAACGGCCATCCAGATATGCCTCGATCAACAGATAGGCCGCAACATTGAAGCTTACATCAATGATGTGATCGTCAAGTCCAAGACTGTCGACAATCTTATTACCGACCTCAAAGAAACGTTCGCCAACCTGAAAAGATACAGATGGAAGTTGAACCCTTCAAAGTGCATCTTTGGAGTTCATTCAGCGTACTCCTGGGCTACATCGTCAGCGCCTGTGGCATCGAACCCAACCCCGATAAGGTCTTCGCCATCACAAATATGAAACGGCCAACCTGCATAAAGGATATATAGAAGCTCATAGGCTGCAGGCTGCTCTCAGCCGCTTTATATCACGCCTCAGCAAAAAAGGACTATAGTTCTTCAAACTCCTTAAAGCCTTCGAGTGCTTCTCCTAGTCGGAGGAGGCAGATACAACTTTCAAGCAGCTCAAGTTGTTTCTAACGAAGCCTCTGATCCTGATGGCGCCTCGACCAGACAAAACCCTACTAAACTACATTGCCGCCACTTCTTGCGTCGTTAGCACAGCTATCATCATCGAGCGTGAGGAAGCCGGACACACCTACAAGGTACAACGTCCGGTCTACTTCATCAACGAGGTCCTTAATGTGTCCAAAACTCATTATCCTCAAGTTTAGAAACTGTTATACGCCATTCTGATCACGTCATGCAAGCTCTACCATTACTTTGAGTACTACAAGATTGTTGTGGTCACTGATTTTGCTCTAGGGGACATCCTCCATAACAAAGAGGCCAATGGTCGCATCATCAAGTGGGCTATTGAGCTCGGCACTTACTCCATCGAATTCAGAAGCAGGCCTACCATCAAGTCATAGGTGCTCGCTGACTTTGTTGCTGAGTGGATTGAGATCTAAGAGCCCATCCCTGCTACTTGCCCCGAGCACTGGGTGATGTACTTTGATGGCGCCCTCAACATCAACGGTGCTGGTGCTGGCATTTTATTCATTACGCCGACCAAGGACGAGCTACGATACATTCTCCGAATTCATTTTCCAGTCTCATGGTATATAGAGACTCCACGCTGGTCATCAACCAGGTCAATAAAGACTAGTCCTATTCCAGTGAGAAGATGGACACATACTGCGCCAAGATCAGGAAACTCGAAGGGAAGTTCCATGGTATCGAGTACTACCACGTGGTACGGGATCAAAATCAGCTCGTCGACCATCTATCTAAGATAGGCTCTTCTTGTGCCACAATTCCACCTAGGGTCTTTATCCAAGACCTCTTTACGCCATCTATTAAAGAAGAGAAGGAAGTTCAAGAAATCCCCCCGCCGAGCAGCTGGTACTTATAGTGCCTTCATCGGCCACGGATTGGAGGGAACAGTCCATCAAGTACCTCACCAGCACCGATGTACCCACTGACAAGACCAAAACTGAACGCCTAATCCATCATAGCAAGCATTACATGCTGGTGGATGGGACCTTGATGAGAAAAAGTGCCATGGAAGGGATACTGCAGAAATACATCACCCAAGAAGAGGGAGCGAAATTACTTCTTGAAATTCACTCTGGTTCCTGTGGCAATCACGCGGCCTCGAGAAACCTGGTCGATAAAGCTTTCTGAGCTAGTTTTTACTGGCCCACGGGCATCGCTGACATAGAAGACCTCATCCGATGTTGTGAAGGGTGTCAATTTTTCACCAAGCAAATACGCGTGCCAATGCAGGAATTACAGACCATACTAGCTTCTTAGCCTTTTGCGTGCTGGGGACTGGACATGATCGGACCTTTCAAGCCAGTGCCAGGTGGTTTTTGGTACATGTACATCGCCATTGGCAAGTTCTCCAAGTGGATCGAATACAAACCGCTTGTTTTGGCTACTACAAAAAAGGCAATCGAGCTCTTCAAAGATATCATCCACAGATTTGGTCTCCCGAATAGCATTATCACCGACCTTGGAACTACATTCACTAGTCATCATTTTTGGGACTTTTGCAAAGACCGATGCATCTCCATCAAATACGTCTCTATTGCCCACCCTAGAGCCAACGGCCAGGTCGAATGGGCCAATGGCATGATCCTCGATGCCCTCAAAAAGAGGCTATATCAGAAAGAGAAAAAGCATCCGGGCAGATGGTTCAAAGAGCTTCTAGCTATGGTTTGGGGGCTGTGCACTCAAGCTAGTCGCAGCACTGGTGTGTCTCCATACTTTTTGGTCTACAGCTTAGAAGCCATACTTCCAGCGGACATTACCTTCTGAGCACCTAGGGTGGAACATTATAACGAAGAGCAAGCCGTAGCTGTTTGGACAGAGGACATCGATAGGGCCAAAGAAGAACGCCTGATCACTTACATCCACATAGCCAAATACCTAGAAGGCTTGTGAAGATACTACAATTGCAACATCAAAGGTCATTCATTTGCTGTCGGTGACCTCATTCTCCGCAGAAAGTAGAGAACCGAAGGGATGCACAAGCTATCCTCCCCATGGAAAGGGCCTTACGTGGTCAAAGAGGTTTCCTGACTAGGGTCTTACCGGCTATGTGACATGGAAGGAATCGACATCCCCAATTCGTGGCACATCGAGCACCTCATATGTTTCTATCCTTGAAACATTCTAGATATGTACTCTTCACTCCATGATGAACAAAGTTTTTGTCGGCATACTTTGTCTCCATTATTTCTCCACTATAGTTTAATCTCCATTTGTGGTTGCCAGCTCTAAGCTACTCCTTAACAAACTCCAATACGCGATCTCCATAAACACTCTGCCATGGTTCTCCATACTAAAATATCTCTAAGATATTTCGCCAACCATCGAGCAACACACATTTTGCTTCATGTTCTTTCAAGAAAACCCAGTCTCTGATCTCTACGTTATGGGTGGTCGACTGTGGTTCCTTAGTCACGTCTGTTCCTCCTACACATGCACGGGCTCTGGGCTCGATGTTATGGAATACAGGATAGCCAAGGCCAAGAGCCTAGTAACGAACTAACTGCTCGGACGCTACTTATACCATGTATAATTGCGTTAGGGTTAACACTACATCTATTTTTCACCGAAATACTAGCAAACTGCATAAACATGCACATGTCACTTTACAATATTTATACACATACATAAATGTTTGTTTATGCCCTCAAGCGTTTAACCATCCTCTCCACTTGTTACATATAGGTCCTCTCCACTCGGGTTACTGGGCTTGGCCGTCGCCCTCCACCTCGCCGAATAGGTCAATGTCGCTGGCTAGCTTCTTCGCCGCATCCTCCACCTCGTCCTTCAGCTGCGCCTGTCTCATCGCACCCATCCCTCTGGTGAATCTGGCCCCTATCGCTTGAAGGTTGATGGCAGGGTAGTGGGACCGAACCACCGCCAGGGCATGCGTCGTGACGGAGACAGTGGTATCATAGTTGAAGCTTTTGAAGTTCTCCCACACCGCCTTGCACCTATCAATGATGGTGTCCAAACAAGGTAGCCTATCGTCGGGCTGAGGAGCTACCTCCATGTCGATGCAGTCAAGCACCGGCCTAACTCCGGCCACCATGGTGTCAAGCTTTCTCCTCTAGGTTTGCGCCTCTAGCTCCAGCATGTCGAACTGCGCCCTGATCCTTTGGTGGTATTCTACATGCACCAAAAGGATCTGTCAAATGAAAAGTCACTTCAGCAATAACTCCGACCGCAAACTACTCACCTTTCAGCTCCTCGGCCAATTTCTCCACTCGCCTAGACACTTTTCCTTTCTCCTGCTGGAGCTGACTAATGACCTGACGCAACTGGCGAGCTCCACATCTTGCTCTACAAAAGTGAAGATCGTCAGCAACATTAAAGCTATTCGGCAATACAGAGCAAGTTCACCGATTCGCAATACCTTTTTTCTGCTTGGAGGCGCTTCTTAGCTGCTCGAAGCTGTGCTCTAGCTACTCGGAGTTGTGCTTCAACTACTTAGACAAGGTCGCTAGCTGCTCGGATAGGATGCCCTTCTGGTACTCTAGGTCCTTGGCGTTGGACTCAGCAAGATCCTGCTCGCACTGGGCTCTTTGGACATCCTTCTCCATCAGCTTCATCGCCTCCTTTAGCTTCGCATTCTCCTCGGCAAGGGTTCCATCCTCTTGATCAGCTGCTGCCGGTGTACGACAGTTCATGCTATGCCTTGCAAAAGCACCAAGACCATGAAGAACTCTAATCTCCAACGTCAAAGATGGACATTGCCGACGTAATACTAACCTTGATCTACTTCATGGCTGTGGAAAGGGTGGACTCTAGCCTCCTGACCTCCCTAGTGGTGTCCTTCTCTTCCACGACCACCACTTCACCCCCCCCGCTTGTGGAGGATCCGGACAGCTTGAGGTCGTGATTCCTCATGCTTAATCTCCTCCACCTCGTCCTCTTCCTCCGTAGCTAGTGGCACCACCTGGGGGCTTGGTGGCCACACAGCATGTCCAACCACACCCTCTGATGTCTTAGGGAGTGCCGCCTACTCTTCTAGCACCACCGGCCTCCCCGCCCTAGACTTTGGCACGCTGTTGGTAGCTCTAGCTCTAGCCTCCGAAGATTCGGTGGCTCACGCCATCGCTCCTAGCATCTCCGTTGAATTGGCCACCATTGCTGTTGACCATTCTCCATCGCCAACTCCATCGGCAGCGGCGGTCGACTCCTCCATAGGTCGTCGAGCGCCCGGTGAGTCTAGGACGGGGTCTGCTGGCATTGTCTCCATGCCAGGAACAACTCCTAGCCACTCGCTAGTCTAGACGGAAGGATTCAGATCCTCTGCACTTCCCATCCTGCATTAGATTAGCTCGTCAATCACCGCAACTATAAAGATCGAACAGTAAACGATTCCAAGGCAAGAACAATTATATAGTGGCTTCCCGGTAGACGGTCCTGAACCGACGCGGCCTCCCTGAGCACCCAGGTATTGCTCTAGGGTCAATCCATGTGTCCCGGGCTAAAGGCATAGCCCCCGCTATCGACGTCTTCTTCGCCTGCTGCTCGAGGACTCCTTCCCCTCCCTTCGGTTGCACCTCCGCGCACATGTCATGCGGCAGCACCTTAGTGCTTGGGGGAGGAGCTACTGGAGCCCCATCGTCATCCGACCACTTGGACATCGCCGCACTCTGCGTCCGAGTGGTCTGATCACCGCCAAGCGAGATGCTAGCTACTCCCGCCATTTTCCTCTTCTTTCGGGCTGGCTCATCTATCGCTGCCCTTTTCCCCCAAACCTTCTCTGACACTCAGGGGAGACTCTCCTTTTGACCAACACCTTCTTCTTCAGACTCCAACAATGTGCTGATAGCACCTTCCTCCGGCTGAGTGGTTGGCTAGGCGTCAACTGCCTTTGGCTAGTCGCTCCTCGGTATGCCCGAAAAATATGCCGCCCGTTCCTGCAAATGTATCTTTCAACAAGAGAATCAGCTCACTGCTCGGCGCTAATATGGGATAAAAACACCAGGGCCAATAGTCGAGATTTTTACCTGAGGAGGTGGGTTTGTGCAGTTGAAGGGTTTAGGCTGCCCTGGCATGTTGTACGGCGCGTTGGGAGCGAACAGCTCAGCAGCCTAGCAAAGCACGGCCTCCTTCGTCAACCTCTCCATCCTCTCCCGGGTGCCATCGGTGTCCCCCATGAAGTCAAAGCCCGTGTGGGCCCTCTCCTTGTAGGGCTAGGTGCTGCGCACTATGAAGCTCACCACCATCACTACTCTGTTCATCTTTATGCCACTCATTAGATCGAGGAGCTCCTTCACCTGGTCCATATCACCACTGGTCAGTTTCTCTGACCAGCTCCTCTAGTTCTCTAGAACCTGGTCCACATCGCATCTGACGGCTGGGTGACTCTGCTTCATGTAGAACCACCTAGCGTTCCACCCCTTCAGCGATGTATTCAGTGGCACCATAATGTACTCACCCGCCATCCCATCGTGGAGCTGTAGATACACTCTACCAACCACTCTAGAACCACCTCCGCCCTTCTTCTTCAGCCAGAACAGGTGTTGGAACAGGTTGAAGTTAGGAAGAATGCCGAGATATGCCTTGTAAAAATGGATAAGAATAGAGATGCGTGAGATGGTGTTGGCATGCAGATTGCGCAGGCTCACTCCCCAATACTCCAGTAGATTGCACAAGAAAGGATGAACAGGAATTCCTAATCTGTGATAGAAATAATCTTCAAATACTATGACTTCATCGGTGTGCAGCATTGGATAGGGCTCACCATCGGCCGGACGCCATTCAGTGGTGACTTGCTCAGGGAGAACGCCTGCCACCACCATCTCATTGAGCATCATCTCCCCCCATTAGGGACGGTACCCACTCTTTGTCACGGCTCATCCCGGTGGCTGCCTTCTTTGGGTTACCACCTCTCCTCTTCGGTGTCATCTCTTAGATCTAGATTGGAATTGGTGGTGGAAGCGCGTGTGAATGTGGATGGGGAGCGCAAAGGCTGAGGAGGAAGGCAAAGTGGCAAAGGTGGGAGCGTGGAGCGTGGTGGCACGGTTATAAAGAAACCGTACCCACTTTTCTCATTCTAGGGTTTTTGGGAAACCGCACCACGATTTGTGCCTTTCCGAATTCCTTGAAGCAGAGTGCTAGGCCGTTATCTAGGCTTCCATGCAATTGTAGCCCATATCGGCCATTTTTTCTGCCGCAACTTGTTACTGCACACCGAATATTCACCGACTTCTCCACAAATACCATTAAGGCTCACTAGCTCCTACTATACAGCCATTACTCCAGTTTTTTCTCCATGATTTGATCTCTCCAAGATTTCCACTTGTGGCTCGGGGACTGCGTCATCATAATGACTTGGTTCCTCACCGCACTAGGGACTTTCTTCTGTTTACTGTTGTTTCTGACCCTAGCACCACCTGACCACGTCACCTACTGTTAGGCTCGGGGACTAAGTAGGCACACTTCACCTTGCGGTGAATATGTTTCTCTTTTTTAGGGCTCTGCCTAGGGACTAGCTGCCTGCTCGGCAGGTCTTCTGCTTTTCTTCTACTTTGGACCCTGGCACCACGTGACTACGTCACCTACTGTTAGGCTCGGGGACTAAGTGGGCACACTTCACCTTGTGGTGAGTGTGTTTGCTTTAATCTAGAAGACTCTGTGCCTCCTAAAGTTGAAGAAGGCTATCTCTCTTTCTCATGGTTGGACTCCAAGTGGGCACACTTGGTCCACTGTGAGGAAATTTTCGATTTTGAACTTGAGCTCCTTACATCCTTATGGCAAGCCTTACTTGGGATACACTGCTCGACGACGATTCACAACTACTCGGTGACTCAGTATGGTGGTCGAACCATAAGTCTAACTGCTTGGTTTTGTTCACACCTGCTCGAACAAGCTAAAGACGGCGTTGCATAGCAGATACAAGGTGCTCGAGGACTAGCTGTGGGGGATGCGACCCTGGATACCCATGGCAAACTACATGGGCCACGCTCCTAGGGGCGATCCAGCCCACAAGACGAAGCCTTGTGGAGTACGGCGCTGCTCGACGCGCCCCGCAAGACACCGAAAAGATATCTTGAAGATACTACGATATCTATTAGGATACGATCGATCCCATGATTCCTGTAATCTATTATTACTTTCCGGTTATCTTCTAGATCTAACCGACTTGTAACCCTGCCCCCAGACTATATAAGGTGGGCAGGGACCCCCTCCAAACATAGGCAATATTATACGAAGCCAATACAATCCAACAGACCATAGGAGTAGGGTATTACGTCACGCTGATGGCCCAAACCTGTCTAACTCTTATGTCTTTATTGCCTTCTTATTCTTGACTACTGTCGGTGTTTCGAGTAAACACCAACTAGTAAATTTGTATTTGTTACGTGTTAGACCCGGATGGTGTGCTAAAAGATACAAGGTTTATACTGGTTTGGGTAGAATGTCCCTACGTCTAGTTTGCTGCTGCTGCTTATGTTATTAGCACTAAAAGATTCGTAGTAGGGGGTACAAACAATCGAGAGAGGGACAGGTCCTAAGTCTCTGATAGAAAGGTCGAACGAGTGCTGAGAGCTCGGTTGCTGCTCAGCTGTGGGTTATGTGGTGCGTGGTGTGTTGAATTGATCCATCCCTTTAGTGGGGTTCCCTACCCTCCCTTTTATAGATGAAGGGGGAGCAGGGATTACAGATGGGAGAAAGAGGAAAAACTAAAGGCAGAGAAGGTCTTTCGAAGGTGTTGGGTCTTTCTTTTCTTTTGAGCCTGTCCCGCTGACACGACAGACGGTGCCAGGGATAGCACATTCGCTGATCCTGATAGGGCCGTACTCTGGCTTCATTCAGCAAGTGGTCATGTCCTATCTCGCCCTGGCGGGCGGCGTGACGTACCAGGGTGCTGAGCCATGACCCTATGGGGAGCAGATGGCATAGAGGCCCCACGTTTGTTACTGTAGATGACATGACTTTCCTTTTTGGACCGTAGTGGTTGTCGTATGTTTCCGTCAGGATTCGTGTCCAAGGGCAAATGTCGGTGCCCATAACACTGTAGCATAAATGTCGGCACATGCAACACTGTTTGGGCTCTGACATGCCTGGAAGGGCTTAAAGCGCTTGTCTGGTCATATCCTGATGGTACTTCCCTGCAGGCGTGCATGATATGATCCTCGTTATTGCGGTTGACTTAAGTGTCCCGCCTTATCTACACGCGTAGTTATGAAGGAGTAGCGCATAGACGTCGGGCGAGGTGGAGCCTGCCCTCAGACGTTGGGCGAGGTAGAGCCAGCCCTCAGTCGTCGGGCGAGGAGGAGTCTGCCCCCAGACGTCGGGCGAGGCGGAGTTTGCCCTCAGACATTGGGCGAGGCGAAGTCTGCCCCCAGACGTCGGGTGAGGCGGAGCTAGCCCTCGGACGTCGAGCGAGGCGGAGCCTGCCCTCAGTCGTCAAGCGAAGCGGAGTCTGCCCCCAGACGTCAAGCGAGGCGAAGTCCAGCCCTCGGGGGTCGGGCGAGGCGAAGCCAATCTTCAGTCATTTAAGCAAGAAGTGTAGTTGCGTTCTTATCTATTCAGAAGCATTAACGTTTGATGGTTATTAGCTTCTTCTCTTTGGGTACCCCAGTATTCGGTCCCCAATAATTATGCATACCTCTGCCGATCAATCTACCTTCGTGGGATACCCCTCGGAGGACTGCCGACGATATTCTGTCGATAAAGAGTAACAAGAATACCGCAACAACAACGATCTCCAAGTGCCACTAGATGCAATCACTCAAGCAAATGCACTTGGAATCACTCCCAATCTCACTTTGATGATCAAACTATGAAGGAAATGAGTGGGAGAGGCTTGGTTATGCTCATAAGGTGTATTAATATGTTAGAGAGCCAAGAGAGCCGGCCAAGGGCTGACCACCATCTATTTATAGCCCAAAACCAAGCCAACTGCCTGTTACTCACTTGGGCTAAAAACAGGGGCATCGGACACGTCCGATGCCTCCCATCGAACAATCGTGCTCGTCTCCGATGCACGTGCTGCCACCATGTGGAGACGACCGTTTGAACTAGCCGTTGCGTGCCCAACGGTTCTCGCCATACTGCAATGCCCGATGCTCATCGGACAAACATGTCACCACTGTTGGATGCGATCCAGAGAGCACCCAGAGTCGCCCGATTCACACCAGACACGTCTGATGGGGTGCCATCGGACAAAAGCCGATGTCCGATGCACTCTGCCTCATGTGCGAACAAACTAACAGGTGGGACCTGCGTGGAAAAACTTTCCACCGGACAGTTCGATGTACGAAGCCCTCCTTGTCTGATGCTTCACTAGCACAGACCCAAGCCGGGTTAGGCATCGGACACCATGGTCATTTGTTCGATGGCCCTGTGGTCTCTGTCCGATGCCAGTTCAAACGTCCCTCTTGCTCAATTCTCTCCACCCTTGTGCATAGGTGCTAGCTTCAAGTATTTCAACACTTGTGTACGTGAGCTAGCAAGATTTTAAGCCACTCTCCATGGGTTTGTTAACTCACTAGGTCTAGATGCACATGCATGAAGTCAAGGACACCTGGTGGCACTTGATAACCGTAATTGCAACGAGAATTCCCCTCTTAATAGTACGACTATCTATCCTAAACCCGGTCACACTCTCTATAGTGTCTTGACCAGCAAAACAAAATGGCCTTAGGTCTTATACCTTTGCGTTAAGCCCTATTTTATTTTTCTCTTTCTTCTTTTCCAAGTTGGAGCACTTGATCACTTGATCTCCACTTGGCCTCCCACCATCTCTCCATGGTAGCCATCTAGCTCAACTTGGATGTGGACCAACCTATCTCAAACACAACACTAAGTGCAAAGGTTAGTCCGCTTTGATTGTCTCAATTACCAAAACTCAACATGGAGCTTTCTCTAGCCCTAACTTTTACTCCCTCTATCCCAAATTATAAGTCATTCTAACTTTTTTTTAAGTCAAAGCATCTTAAATTTGACCAAATTTATATAATAAAATAATAACATTTATGATACCTACGAAACATTAGATTCTTCATTAATTATATTTTCATAATATACATATTCGATGTTAAAAATATTTATAATTTTCTCTATAATTTTAGTCAAACTTGAGATGTTTTGAATTTTTAAGAAAGTTAGAATGATATATAATTTAAAATGGAGGGAGTAGTTCATTTTATAAAGGTATAGTACTCGCTCTGTTCCTAAATAAAATAGATTTCAAGAGTTATCTTAAGTCAAAAATTTTAAATTTTTATCGAATTTCTAGAGTAGTTTGATTTCATAATAGCACCATTACAGTACCGCCAACAGGGGAAGCCGGAGCTGACTCAAGTGCCAATGCCAACTGGCCGGCATCTGGATCTGTTGTGAGCACCAACAAAGGCACATCTCCACAGACCACAGGGAGTCAGTCAGGGACCTATATATATATATATCCACCATCCTCATCATGACGCCCCAGCCACACCACGCCTGACGTTCTGTCCGCCGCCGCCGCCTCCTGCCCGCCGATGGAGTCCCTGGGCGTGCTGCTGCTCTACCCGGTGAACGCGTACCTGGAGCAGGAGCTGGACCGCCGCTGCCGCCTGTACCGTTTCTGGGAGTCGCCCCGCGAGGAGTTCCTCCGCGCGCACGCGGGCGCCGTCCGCGCGGTCGTCGGCAACGCCAACTACGGCGCCGACGCCGCGCTCATCGACGCGCTCCCGGCGCTCGAGATCGTCGCCTCCTTCTCCGTCGGCATCGACCGCGTCGACCTCGCCAAGTGCCGCGAGCGCGGGATCCGGGTCACCAACACTCCCGACGTCCTCACCGACGACGTCGCCGACCTCGCCGTCGGACTCGCCATCGCCGTGCTCCGCAGGATCCCGCAGGCCGACCGCTACGTCCGCGCGGGGCTCTGGAAGTCCAGGGGCGACTAACACCCCACGCGGGTGCGTCGCTTTGTTTTCCCTGCTCCCTGTTCTTCTTCTCCTCCTTATTAATTGTTCATTCATTATATACCGAATTTCATCTCTTCCTTGATGTACCATACATACATACTGTGCTTCATTCTACGAATTTGGGAAAAAATAGGAATCCAGTATATGGTACTTTTGCGATCTAGTCATTTTTTTTAGTATATAGTGAATATGATGATAAATTGGTACTTTGGCGGTGTGAACCTCAGTTCCATATTCTGTGTACTATTAGGCGTCTACTTTAGACAGATTGGTTGAGGTGAGGATAGTACTCCTGTGAGGACGAGGTTTATTGGCAAGCACAAGAGGGGCGAGTTAACGACCCCCCGAATAAAAAGAGCGGGCACTATCTCATATCAATAGGGGTTGATGAACGAGAGCACAAATTCTAAGGCAATCAAAGGATTAAAATGATTTTGTTTCATGTCATATGTTGCCTTTGTCAAATTTGGTTGCTCATTTGAACATTTCCTGTTATTACATGTGAAAAACATAGATTGGCAGCACCTGAGTGGAAGGCGCTTTCGGCAGATTAACCAGTCACATTTTCGGAACTAGCCTAGCCCTGGGGTACGGTAAATTTGGATCCTATCTTACTGAAATTAAAGGGGTTGTTGGGCTTCTTAAAGCCACAAATGTTGCTTCTCTGGATGACGTAGCTTTCAAGTGGAAATCGAAGATGGGGAGGACCACATCCTTTTAATGTTGATGTTTGTAGGTTGATAATTTTCTGGGGTCTAGAGATGGTTGTCGCATCTGCACATGAAAACATTGGATGCTGTGTTTTTTATCACCTTTCACTAGGAGAACCCTACCCGTAGGAACTTTTTTGGCATTGTTCCTGATGACATTACATGTAATCAGGTTAGTCATCTGTCAAACTTAATCAAGGTTCGGTTAGGTTGCTTGTTTAGATCTGCATTGCTTCATCACTAGAACTATGCTTATATATGCTGAGGTAATAATCAGATTAGTGAACACTCTGTACCATCATCTGAAACTACATTTTAGGCCACACCAATCTGTCACGAGTTGCTTGGCACACTGGATGCTGTTATTACTCTCTTCAGTAGCATCAGGATATATGCATATAGACTGAAGTAACGTTTGGTAGAATAGAAAAGGAAATGACTCTTGTTATCTTCCTGCAGTTCAGTGGCAAGAGAATTGCTATTCTGGGGCTAGGCAGGCAGGATAGGCTTAGCGATAGCGAAAAGAGCCGAGGCATTCGGTTGTTCCATAAGCTATACCTCAAGATCAGAGAAGCCTTTCCCAAACTACAAGTTCTACGCGAACGTTGTCGATCTGGCAGCCAACTGCGACATGCTTATCGTGGCGTGCTTCGCTTAACGCCGAGACCCACCACATTGTGAACCGTGAGGGTCATTGATGCGTTGGGTCCAGAGTGCTCGTAAACGTTGGCCGCGGAGCACACGTGGACGAGCCCAAGCTCGTGTCCGTGCTCGTCGAGAGACGCCTGGGAGGAGCAGGCCTCGACGTGTACAAGCACGAGCCCGTGGTTCCGGAGCGGCTTTTCCGGTTTGGATAATGTCGTCGTGGTGCCTCATGTGGGCAGTGACACTGAAGAAACGTGCAGGGCGATGGCTGACCTAGTGCTAGGAAATCTAGAGGCGCACGCGACGAATAAGCCTCTGCTCACTCCGGTGATCTGATTGTTGCTGGTAGGCACTTGGTCAGATATTAGTAGTAGAAGAACATGACGCAGTGGTTGTAATCCCAACTCTGCACTCTGCTATTTTTTTTTTTTTGGTTTGCCAGTCAGTAGGCTGTTACTCAGATCAGCCATGATTAATAAGAGTACCTATCTATGGAGATACTCTCACATTGACATATGATTGTCGCTAGCACTTGGTCGATCGGAGATTAGTTGAAGGTCCTGACACTATGATTTGTAATCCCAACTCTGCACTCTGCTATTTTTAGTTTGCTACTAGTCAGCCTGCCATCTCCAGGGGCATGCTGTTCTCCTTTTTAAGTCAGGTTGTTACTCGACCAGACATGATTAATAAGAGCATCTATCATCTATGGAGATACTCACATTGGCGTATGATTTGGAGTTTCATCATTTCTTCTTATCTTTTGCTGTGTGGTGTGGCCAGAGCAATGAGCATGATGCATTCTTCACTTTGCTGTCATGAATGGATGTGTTCCCTTTTTTTTGTCAACCTTGCTGACTTAGTAATGCGCATCATTGACATATTCAGCTCTGATTTCCTGACGCAAAGAATTCTTCGTGTCGTCATTGCATTGCAGTTCAGCGGGAAGAGAGTGGGCATCATCGGGCTGGGCAGGATCGGGCAGGCGGTGGCGAGGCGCGTGGAAGCCTTCGACTGCCCGGTGAGCTACCACCAGCGGACGGAGCAGAAGTCGGTGTACCCGAACTACACCTACTACCCGACGGTGGTGGAGCTGGCGTCCAACAGCGACGTGCTGGTGGTGGCGTGCCCGCTGAACGCGTCGACCCGGCACATCGTGAGCCGCGAGGTGATGGAGGCGCTGGGCCCGAAAGGCGTGCTGATCAACGTCGGGCGCGGCCCCCACGTCGACGAGCCCGAGATGGTGGCGGCGCTGGCGGACGGGCGGCTCGGCGGCGCTGGGCTGGACGTGTTCGAGGACGAGCCGAACGTCCCCGAGGCCCTGCTCGGGATGGACAACGTCGTGCTGGTGCCGCACGTCGGCAGCGGCACCTACGAGACGCGCAAGGCCATGGCGGACCTGGTGCTGGGGAACCTCGAGGCGCACGTGCTCAGCAAGCCGCTGCTGACTCCGGTGGTCTGATGGGTCCGAGCCTCGTCGGCACGGCTGCCTGCGCGTGGTGTTTTGAATAACAGCAGGTAGGCGCAGCGCGCCAGCGCCTGATGATGAACTCCCTCAGCTAGTGGGGATTGAAATGTTCTGTGTCGAAATGATCGCCGCTTGTGAAATGAAACTGAAATGTTGTCGATTCTTCGTGACAACAACAACCAAAAAGAAAGATGTAGTGAGTGACGAGAGTAGCCAGTGCATATATATAGCTGACGAATGGGGGATGGAGATGCATGCAGCGGCTGTGGCTGACGACCTGGCCCCACGCACGACCAGCGGGGCGGCCAAGTGGAGAAGAAGCAAGAGAGTCCCAGCCCCACTGACGTGTGGGGTAGCATGCTACTCATCACGTTGAGGAGTGAGCCGAGCGGAAGGGACGGGACCCAACGCCTCATCTCATCTCACCTCCCGTCCCCGTCCATTTCTCGCGGCGACCAAGACGACGCACCAGAGTCCAGAGAGAACGAGATCTAGACGACGAGGAGCTGAGGAAGAGGCACAGGAAGCAGGAGACACACAGGAGAGGTAAGCAAGCAAGCGCCCTCTCCTCCATGGATCCACATCCATCTTCCCTTCTTCCTCCCTCGCTCCCTCCTCTGCGCATGGCCTCGTGATTCCATTCATCTGTTGCCTACCTTGCCTTGCGTGGTTCTCCGTCGTCCTCTGTCGCTGGATCCTGCTGACTCCTGAGGCAGGGCGTGCCCGGCCGGCCTCGCATTGCTTCGCATCTGATCCACACCACACGGCCGAGCCGATCGTTTGGTTCTTGGCGCTTTATTGCATTGCATTCCAAGGTTCACTCATCAGTGCATGTGCGTGCGTGCATGCCTCCTCTTCTTTTGCCATGCATCTTGTCTTGGCGATCCAATATAATGCCTACCCGTGAATTTTGGTAGCACTACCTTTTTTTCCACTTCAACTACCTACAGTACGTGCACCCGGAACATGCGGTCCGTGACCCTGCACCTTCTGTTGTGCTCCACGGACACACACGTTCCTCGTGCCGACACGTGTCCGCCTCACCTAGCAGCGACTCTGCTCTCCTAGTCCTATCTGCACTGCTCGCCAGTGACTGACACGTGCCTTTTCGCCCCCAGCCCACCTGGCAATGTGTATATACTCCTAGCTATGCAACAAGCTACAGTTACCTTCCACAGTGGCTCCAAAGCCAGCTGGCTCCGGCTACCTTCCTTCCTTGTCTTTCATAACGCAGATGCAAAGTCATACGCTTTTTTTTTTCCCAATTATTATTATATCGCAGGTTGTTAGTCTCACTCTCAGCAAGAACGAACCGCGCGTCCGTCCGGCCGGCGCGATGAAGCGCGGGGCGTCGGAGTCGTCGGACGCGACGAGCCAGGCGACGACGACGCCGCCGCGGACACCCAAGACCCCGAACAACAAGCGGCCGGCGTACTACGTGCAGAGCCCCGTCCCACGACGGCGGCGGCCACAAGTCGTCGTCGTCGACAACGACGACGACGGCGCACACCACGCCGGTGTACAACAGCCCGCTCGAGTCGCCCTCGCACGCTTCCTCCACGGGCCGCCACTCCAGGGTCTCCTCCGCCACCCGCTTCTCGGGCACGCTGCTCCGGTCCGCCTCGCCATGCCGCCAGCAGGTCCGCTGGCCGCCGGGCGGAAGAAGCGTCACGGCGGCGGATCTGGCCACAAGAAGAACAAGTGGCGCGAGGTGGGCGGCGTCATTGACGAGGAGGCGGCGGACGAGTCAGACGACGAGGTCGACCAGGAGCAGCAGGAGGAGGAGGAGCTCCCGGTGTGCTGCGGGGTGGTCTTCTGCGCATTGATCCTCGCGTTCGCCGCCGCCTGCCTCGTCGTCTGGGCCGTTGCTCGCCGCTACAAACCCACCGTCGTCGCCAAGGTACATCACATCGATTACTGTGCGTGTTTAGAGCAGGAATTGTATTGATTCAAAGGAATCGATTTCTAGGATGCTCGCCACTACGAGAAGATCGATCCGCATTCTTGCATGAATGACCATTGTGATCTCTGAACTTTTGAAGTTCACGCAGCATTCCCATCAACTGAACCGAACTCCCTAAATTCATGCATATACCGTATTCATTGATCATATGCAGAGACCCAAAAAAATCCTTATTTTTTCTAAATAAAAATACCTATTGTTCATGCTGTCAGGTTCCTATTGTTACAAATTAAAGATTGCTGTGTGTTCCATGCATGTGTGCAGAGCCTGACAGTGCACAACTTCTACGCCGGGGAAGGCACGGACCGCACCGGGGTGGCGACGAAGCTGGTGACACTAAACTGCTCGCTGGCGATGTCCGTCCACAACCCTTCCACCATGTTCGGCATCCACGTCTCCTCGAGCTCCATCCGGCTCATGTACTCGGAGATCGCCATCGCCACCGGTCAGGTACGCGTCCTTAGTCCTTACTGCAATCTCTCACCATGATACAAACGCAGGAAAGAATTCCCTCCCCTTCAGCTGTTCTCTCCTCTCCTCTGCAGCTCCACAAGTTTTACCAGCCGAGGAAGAGCCGCCGCGCCGCGGCCGCGGTCCTGCACGGCGAGAAGACGCCGCTCTACGGAGCCGGCGCCACGCTTGTGGTGGCTAACGACGCCGGAGGCAAAGGGAAGGTGCCGCTGACGCTGGAGCTAGCGGTCAAGACCAGAGGGCACGTGATCGGGAGAGCTTGTGAGGGTGAAGCACGCCGTGCGCGTCAGGTGCCCGGTCGCCATCGACCCCGGCAGCTCCAGGCCGGTCAGGTTCCGTCGGAGCGATTGCAGTTACAGGCGACGATGAGCTGAGTTTGCAGCGGCTTTGATCAGCTAGAGAAGATGCGATGCATGCATGGATCGATCACCACCTTCTTCTTCTTCTTATTTGTTCGTCGTCGTCGTCGTCTCTCTTGGCTGGATTAATAATGGCTGTCATCTTGTTTCTTGTAGATATAGTTGCGCCTATATATGTTCTGTTCATAACCTGGATGGAGATCGACTAATAACCAGAGAATGAGAGAAATAATTTCGGCAGCTTTCTGGGATAACTTGTGATTTGTGACTTGCATGACAGCAGCAGGGCATATGCACTGAACAACGACACGAATCCGGATGAGATGAATGAGCGGATGCTCCGGTCATGCAAATCCCTCCTGATGCTGTTCCCTCGAGAAGAGCTTTTTCTGTTCGTTGATTTTAGAGTACTTCCTTCTCGACTGGAGAGCACTTCGGGCAGAATCTTATGTTGAAATTTAGGGGGCTTTTAACATTTTTACCGTTATAAAGGTTGGCACTCATCCGAATATTATTTTTAGAATAACACTTATAATTTTACCAAATGAGAGAAGTTTTAGTTTTAGATTTACCACATTTGCGCATGTGGCATGCCACGCCAGCTCGACACGCTGTCGCCTAGTCATGCCTTAGCACGTGAAATAGTCGTTGCTACCCCTTGCCCTTACTCCTCTCTCTACATCCCCGACAGCTGGGTCCCACGGCACCTGTCACTTCTAGGTGGACCCACTCGTCGCTTTCGTCTTTCCAGCTCTAGAACCTGATTGGGAGACAGCTCGCCGGAGCTCCATTGTCTGGATGTGGCACGCCAACCACAGGATCAGCACGGCCTTCAACGCCCAGCTCGCTGGAGTAAGCTGGCTCCTCAATGCGAGCTCCACGCTGCGGGTGAGCCCCACCACCATCGGCCTCCTCTCCGCGTGCCGCAAGGCCACACACCGGCGGATTTCTCACTGCGTGCCCCCCCCGCGAGGCCTCGGCGGAGCTACTTCTCGCACGTACGCCGACGAGGCCGCGGGGGCGTTGCTCGCGCCCGCACCGGCGAGGCCGCGGTAGAGCGTTGCTGCTCGAGCGCCTCCTCCTCGGCTTCCTCACGCCGTGCTGCTCCGAGCTCTGTGGCGTGTGCAGTTCGAGTCTTCGGCAACGACATTTCACGTGTGAAGCAACGACTCCATGTTGGCTATATATGGCCAAACGGGCCGCCCGGCACGGCATTGGCACGGGCACGGCCAGGCACGGCACGGCACTACGCGACACGACATGTTAGCCGTGCCGTGCCTGATAGTGCCGCCGTGCCGACTCAGCGGCCCAGGCACGACACTATCATGGCTTAGGCGTGCCGTGCCGTGCCACTGGGCACGGCAGCCCGTAGTGCTCGATGTTGTCGTTGTCGTTGTCATCCTTCCTTCTTCTTCGCCCCCTGCTGCATCATTGCTGCCGCCATCAGCTTCAATGGGATCCTCAACGCGACGGGCCGAACAGCTCCGCAGCGTCCTCGCGCAGGTCATCCTCATCGTCATCTCCGGCTAGCTCGCACATCCGCCTCTCATCGTTGGCGCTGACCTCAACGGTCTCATCGGAGGAGCGGGCCATCGACACTCCCGCCTCCACGGTTCCTCAACGGCTTCACACATAAACAAAGAATCAGTAGCAGATCTAGTTAGGGTTAGGGTTAGGGTTTACAGTACCTTGGCGGCCGGAGCACCGGGAACGCCAGCGACGTCGACGACGCGGGATCCGGCCCTCTGGTTCGTCGACGGATGCGAATCAAGAGGGGACCTACAGGAGGGGAGCACATCAGATCGAGATCCAGGAGGGGATAAGAGAGGAAGAGCCAGATCTGGAGGGGAGCAAAGCTCAACTTACCGACATCCGGAGCACCAGAGTTGCCGGGGGGCCGGCGAGGTCGACGATGGTGACGAATGAGACGACGAGGTGGACGACAAGGCTACATCAACGAGGCGAGATCAAGACGAGGCCGTGCCGTGTGCCCTTGCCGGCCAGCAGTGGCTCTAGATGCCACCGGAGGGCGAGAAGAAGAGAGGAGACACCACCGGAGAGGGAGACGAAGAGAGGAGAGAGCCGCTCGCAGAGGTTAGAGCGAGAGACAGGAGAGAGAGGGAGCTGGAAACAAATGAGCTAGGGTTTCGTCGATACGGGGCGGCGTGGGGGCGCTGGCTTATATAGTCGACCCATCCAACGGTCGGATCCAACGGTCATGAAGGATCTGGGGGAGGGGATCAACGGCCCTCCTTTGCTGGATCCGTGCTGAGGCCGTGCCGTGCCTGGGCCGTGCTAGGGGCCGAGGTGGCAGCCCAGGCATGGCACTGCTGCCGGGCCGTGCCAGGCACGGGCATGAAGCAGGCCGGGCCGGGCCTGGGCTGTGCTTTTTAGTGCTGTGTCTGTGCCGGCCCACCGTGTCAGTGCCATTTGGAAAATTATAATGTTGGCCATGCAGTTCGAGTCTTCGGCAAGAACGATGTCGCGAACTGCAGGTCCGTTTTCCGCACGCCACAGCTTGGGTGTAGCACGCGTCGTCGAACCAGGCTACGTCTCTGCCGCAAAGACATGCGGACTCTGCTAGGCTTTGCAGGATCCACCGCCAAGCCTGCAAAAGCATGTGGGCTTGGTTGCATCCCATCGCATCATGTGGTGTCCAGCACCACCAACTGGGCGCCTGGGCGGCACCCAATACGTGTCGTCTTGCAAGTTCACGTTGCCTAGACCTTGAGTAGTGAAACGTAGAGTGTCCATCCGATGGAGCGAGCTGAGCCGTGCATGGAGAACCGATCGAGAGGAGCCGCCGGCCGGGCAACCCACCCAACAAGCAAACGCATGCATATATCAAAGCGATCGAAGCTGGAGACTTGGAGACTGAGGGTGTGTTTAGTTGGGTGAAATTTAGGAATTTGGCTACGGTAGTATTTTCGTTTTTATTTGGCAATTAGTATTCAATTATGGACTAATTAGGCTCAAAATGTTCGTCTCGCGATTTCCAACCAAACTGTGCAATTGGTTTTTTCGTCTACATTTAATGCTCCATGCACGTATCGCAAGATTCGATGCGATGGCTAGTGTAGCACTTTTTAGAAAAAAAAAATTGGAACTAAACAAGGCCTGAGAAGGAGCCAAACTGAACTGGTGGGCTTCGAGCGATGCTTCCAAATTAAACGCCGTGCGGCGCAGGCGAGCGGGCGTGCGTGCGTGGAGACAAGACAGCGCACGAAAGCGTTCGGTGCGGACTTTGGACGTGAGAGCTGGTGTGCGGGTTAGCTCAGCCCTGGCAGCCTGTTCGGTTGGCTGGTTCATATCGTTGCTGGTTCGTTTATGTGAGAGAGAAGCACTGCTGGCCGATTCATGTGAATAGTGTCCATGTGAGGGGGCTGGCCAGCCAGCCCAGCCAGCCAGCCCCAGCCGATCACGCTGTGGGCTGCTGGGGTCAAGGCACGGCACGGGTATACGTGTCGTCTTGCAAGTTCAGGCGGAGCGTGCAGTTCATGCCCCCATGCAGGTGCTGGAGCTGGGAGACGAAGCTGACGAGTGAGGCCCACCTGAAAGTGACAGGTGCCGTGGGACCCAGCTATCGGGGATGGAGAGAGAGGAGCAAGGCAGGGGTAGCAACGACATTTCACATGTTCAGGCTGACTAGGCGACAGCGTGTCGAGCTGACAGGCATGCCACATGCGCCAATGTGATAAATCCAAAACTAAAACTTCACTCATCTGGTAAAGTTGTAAGTGTCATTCTAAGAGTGATATTCGGATGAGTGCCGATCTTTATAACGGTAAAAATAATAAAAGTCCAAAATTAGTGTGGTGTGAAGGCTGGGCAAGAGGCCCATGGGCTCCCGAACCCCAAACCCTAGCCACTGGCTCAACGCCCCCCCCCCCGTCGCCGGCCCCTCCCCCTCCCCCCTACATCCCGAGCCTCCCTTCTCTCTAGCGCGAGCGGGGCGACCCGCGCGGGCACGACCGCCGCCGCCGCGTCGGGCGCGTCGAGCCTCCTGGATGCGCCCCGAGCACGACGCCTGCTCCTCGTTGTTGATTCCGCCGGGTGCTGCTCCTCCGCCGGCCTCCACCCTGGTGTTGGTGGCCAATGACGCTGGACAACCACCTCCCTTCACTGCGCTCGTCTGGCGAACGCTGCAGACGTCGAGGCTCCCCCGGCGGGCTCCATGGAGGACGCCTCCACCGCCGGTGCTCGCCCTCCACGCCGCCGGGAGCTGCAGCGGTGCCATCGCCGTGGCCACCCAGCAGTCCGGCAAGGGGGCCGGATCTGGCGCGCCCCCTCCACTGGAGCTGGCTGTCGCCGCTGAGACTTCCGGGGCGGCCCACCGGATATCGACGCTGCCGGCCGACGCGGAGGTAGATGCCACCACCGTCAGCCCGGCCGCCACTGACCTCCCCTAGCTCGTCCTCCCTCTCGCCGACCACGGCTCCTTTCTTTCTAGTCTTCTCGGAAGGGCGCACGAAGAATGACCATCCCATAACCTACATGGAAGCCGCTCGTCACCCGAAGAAGCCTGTCACTGTGTCCTCCGTGCGTGGCCAGACTGTCATGGTTCTGGGCCGTGTCGGAGTAGACGCTGCATGGCAGGGACCTGGGCATAGGAGGCAGAAACGCAGCTAGCTGCGCCCCTAGCTGGTGCACGGCTTGCCTGCTCGGGCAGTGGAGGGCCGCGGCCCGCCAACGCCTCGGCCACCGCAGAGGGGTCTCCGCCCCGAACGCCGATGGGTGGCGGGACATCCTCCTTCGGGAGGAGACGTGTCCGACGGCCGCCTCGGTTGAGCCTCATCCAAAGCAGCTCCCGAAGGCCCTAAGGATCTGCGTAGAGTTTCGCGACCGATGTTTCAACTGTCTCTCCTATTCGGACCGAGTAGCGACTTGCCGCTTACCACGGCGTTGTCTGCGCTGCCGCGGCTTCGGACACCTCGCCAAGGACTGTAGGCGGCCTAGACTTGCTTCGACATTGGCGGCGAAGGGTGCCAACCTGCCATGACACTTGCTCGTGATGACCCCTTGGCCTCTCAGCACGCGTCGCATGGCTGTGCGGAGGGTGCCGCACCTAGAGTCGTGGGGGCGGCGGCCGACGTCGACGCCGATGACGCCGACGGCGCCGAATTAAGCTGAAGAAGGACATCAACATGGTTGTGCCTGCCAACCACACCGACAACGCAACTACTTCTGCTGCTCACTCTGCTTCCCCGAGTCAGACCTACTGGCGTTGGCACTATGCGCCAGCGTGGGGCCTCCCGCATGGGTCGTCTTGGTCGACCCGATGCAGGAGGAGCTCACCGCCTCGCTCGTCGGGAGACAACCACCGAGAGAACCAACGCCCGTGCCAGTCTACTCTGGAGGCTGCCTCTTTAGGGATTGAGGAATCATCGATGGATACTCGTTCTCCGGTGACGGCTGCTCTATCGCCTCAGTTGTCGCTAGTGCAAGAGCTGTCACAGCTCACGCCGCCTCGGGTGGGACAACTCGACGTCGAAGATAAGATCACGATGGGCACGCGCACTCCAGCGATGCGACACCCACGCCGCATGAGGCTGCGGGCGTCTCGCATGGTTCAGCAAGGAGGTGCAGTGCAAGAAGATGTCGCCATTGATCGCCAGTCCGCCAAGGTAGAAGGCCGGCACCTGGATGGAGAGAAAGGATGCTGGAGCTGGAAGCACCTGGACAGCACGTGCTGGAGCTGGAAGACGAAGCTGACGAGTGGGGTCCACCTAGAAGTGACTGGTGCCGCGGGACCCAGCTGTCGAGGATGGAGAGAAAGGAGTAAGGCAAGGGTAGCAACGACATTTCACGTGTTCAGGCTGACTAGGCCACAGCGTGTCGAGCTGACGTGGCATGCCACATGCACAAATGTGGTAAATCTAAAACTAAAACTTCTCTCATCTGGTAAAGTTGTAAGTGTCATTCTAAGAGTGATATTCGAATGAGTGCCGATCTTTATAATGGTAAAAATGTAAAAGCCCCGAAATTTAGTGTGGTGTGAAGGCTGGGCAAGAGGCCCATGGGCTCCCGAACCCCCAAACTCTAGCCACTAGCTCAACCCCCGCCGCCGCCGCCGCCCTCCCCCTCCCCCCTACATCCGAGCCCTCCCTCTTCTCTCCAGCGCGCGGGTGCACGCGACCGCGCGTCGAGCCTCCCGGATGGCGCCCCCGAGCACGGCGCCTGCTCCCCATCGTTGACTCCGCCGAGCGCCGCTCCTCCGCCGGCCTCCACCCTGGTGTTGGTGGCCGATGACGCTGGACAGCCACCTCCCTCCACTGCGCCCGTTTGGCGGATGCTGCAGATGCCGCCGAGGCCTCCCCCGCCGGGCTCCATGGAGGACGCCTCCACCGCCGGTGCCCCCTCGCCCTCCACGCCGCCGGGAGCTGCCAACGGCGCCACCGTCGTGGCCACCCCGCAGTCCGGCAAGGGGGCCGGATCTGGCGCGCCCCCGCCACTAGAGCCGGCCGTCGCCGCCGAGACTTCCGGGGCGGCCCACCAGATATCGACGCCGCCGGCCGGCGCGGAGGTAGCTGCCACCGCCGTCAGCCCGCCCGCCGCTGACCTCCCCTAGCTCGTCCTCCCTCTCGCCGACCGCGGCTCCTTTCTTTCCAGCCTTCTCGGAAGGGTGCACGAAGAACGACCATCCCATAACCTACATGGAAGCCGCTCATCACGTGACGAAGCCTGTCACCATGTCCTCCGTGCGCGGCCAGACTGTCATGGTTCTGGGCCATGTCAGAGCAGACGCTGCATGGCAGGGACCTAGGCGTAGGAGGCGGAAACGCAGCTGGCCGCGCCCCCAGCTGGTGCACGGCTTGCCTGCTCGGGCAGTGGAGGGCCGCAGCCCGCCAACGCCTCGGCCACCGTAGAAGGGTCTCCGCCCCTAACGCCGATGGGTGGCGGGACATCCTCCTCCGGGAGGAGACGTGTCCGACGACCGCCTCGGTGGAGCCTCATCCAAAGCAGCTCCCGAAGGCCCTGAGGATCTGCGTAGAGTTTCGCGACCGATGTTTCAACTGTCTCTCCTACTCGGACCGAGTAGCGACTTGCCGCTTACCACGGCGTTGTCTACGCTGCCGCGGCTTCGGACACCTCGCCAAGGACTGCAGGTGGCCCAGACCTGCTTCGACATTGGCGGCGAAGGGTGCCAACCTGCCATGGCACTTGCTCGTGATGACCCCTTGGCCTCTCAGCACGTGTCGCACGGCTGTGCGGAGGGTGACGCACCTAGAGCTGTGGGAGCGGCGGCCGACGTCGACGACGACAATGTCGGTGGCGCTGAATTAAGCCGAAGAAGGACATCAACATGGCTGCGCCTGCCGACCACACCGACAACGCAGCTACTTCTACTGCTACGCTCTGCTTCCCCGAGTTAGATCTGCGGGGCCTCCCGCATGGGTCGTCTTGGTCGACCCGATGCAAGAGGAGCTCACCGCCTCGCTCGTCGGGAGCCAACCACCGAGAGAACCAATGCCCGGATGCCAGTCTACTCTGGAGGCTGCCTCTTTAGGGAGTGAGGAATCGTCAATGGATATCCGTTCTCCGATGATGGCTGCTCTATCGCCTCAGTTGTCGCTGGTGCAGGAGCTGCCATAGGTCACGGTGCCTCGAGTGGGACAACTCGACGTCGAAGATAAGATCACGGTGGGCACGCGCACCCCCAGCGACGTGACACCCACGCCGCGTGAGGCTGCTCGGCGTCTTGCATGGTTCACCAAGGAGGTGCAATGTAAGAAGATGTCGCCATTGATCGCCAGTCCGCCAAGGTAGAAGGTGGTAACAAGGCGCCCCCTACCAATCAGGAGCAGGCGGATTGCCACTCAGCCGTTGTCGCATGTACCGACCTCCAAGCGGGGCGAGGTACTACTCATGAAGAGGATGGGCATCGCGCCGCCGCCGACACCAGTTTCTTCCGCGTCCAAGGGAGCATACAACGCCATTTTCGCAGGGAACTTGACATCGAGCCAAGTTGAAACTCTGGACGAGTTATTTATAGCAACCAACACCAGGGCAGGTAGAAAACTCTTCTCGGTCGTCGGAGTAGGATCGCGCGGCCAACAGCGGAGGCGCCTAGCTTCGTAGGTTCCAGCGCTGCTCTTAGCTCGGTTGTACCTTTTATGTAATATCGAAGCTTGGAGTTGTTTGCTAGGACGGTCCAGTCTGCGGCTGTAAGACCTCCTATGGTGCTTGTTAGAAGCGCGTCGTTTGTATGTTTAAACTCTTCTTATTTACAAAGATACGTAAATCTTTTGCGTATTAGAGAAAAAATAGACTGGAGAGCACTTCAGCTGAATGGGGAAGGTTAAGAAGAAAATGCATGCAGGTGGTCACACAATTTGGGGTGAGCTAGGATCGATGGACCATGGAGGCAGAGAGGCGTAGAGCTGGCCGTCCCGCGGACTAGACTTAGATCAAAATAGGCCTGGTCCAGACCGAGCTCGCTGGGCTTGGCCCAGCCCACGCGACTTCATTGGACTATCCGGCGTGAACAGTGTCAGTGACTTGGCTGAAAACATCCTTGTTTGAGAACACATGATCGAGCAGGACAATTTGAATGAGCTTGAGATGCTGGACTTCATATAGGAAGACAATTTGGACGAGCTTGAGATATCGAACTTCATACGATTTGGACCAGCACCAGGGCAAGGATAGGGCGCGGGGAAGGCACCTCGGTGCCTGGTGCCGCCGTCCGTTCTCTCGAGCAGGGGCGGAGCTAGAAAGTTATTTTTTTTTATGTTAGGGAGAGCTAGCAGTGTTAAATTTTTTTTAAAAAAAACTAAAATTAAAAATTCAGTGGAGATTTCACGTTCATAAGGGAGCATGGGCCCCTGCTCGCCCCCCTTGTCTCCGCCCCTGCTCTCGAGTTCCTGTTCATACAAGGAATGACCGGGGTGCTGATGAAACTGGTCACGCTCAAGCTGGTCTCCAGTACGAGGGTTCAGTTGACGCCTCCCTAAGGCTGTCTTCGTCGTTAATGTGTCATAGAGATCCTATAGCGCCTTTCTTTATGAGCCAGAGAAAGTACAAACGGAGAAACCCGTAGAGGAGGGATATCTAATTTAGTGCTACCACCCTTCATTGTCACACATTCAAATGATATCTTCCTAAAACTTTTCTGCAGAATTGTAGTCGGAGAGAGAGAAGACATCTTTACAACTTTTGCTAAAACCAGCCATTTTGGCTTGCATGGCTTGTCAGGACGCCCACAGTGAAAAGATGCATTGCGTTGAACACTGAACGACATGCGTATCAGATGTACAGCCTCTGAAACGAGGAACAAGACAGCAAAGTTTACAGCGGTCAGAACTCAAAATGGAGTTTGTAGATGAGTGTATGTATCACACAAGCTTTGACCTCATCACCTGTAGCCTGTTCGTTTCGTCGTAAATGATCGTGAATTATTTATTGCTGGCTAATTTTATGTGAGAGAAAAACACTGTTTCAGCTTATAATCCACGATTGTATACGAGCAAGCGAACAGGCTGCTAACAAAGTCTAAGATGGCAACTGCAGACACCGTTTCAAAATGGAATCTAAAATTTTCAGGCTCAATTTGCCCCTTCCACGGTAGTGCCACGGAAGTAAAGCACTCAGCATATATATTATTAATCATCGGATGCAGGTTCAACCTTCCAGGTTCCAACTTTGAAAAGGAACATCACAACTTAAAGCAGGTTTATCGGAAGTTAGAGTTTAGCATGATCCAACTTTTTTTTAGAACAGGAGCATGATCCAACTTTGATAGAACATCACAACAATATATAATTTGAAAGGAACTCCCCTTCTAGGTGCACGAAGAACCGACAGTGTTGATAAATATTCTTTTATTTTCTCAAATGCCTCTTGTTGCTTTGCTCCCCAAGTGATTTCAGATTCATCCCTCAACTTCAATATGGAGGCGAAAGGAATAATTTTTCCAGACAAATTAGCAATAAATTTCCTCAGGTAGTTCACCTTCCCTAGGAACTTCTGCAAGTCCTTCTTGCATGTAGGCGCATGAACTTTCTTGATCTTTTCTATCCTCTTGGGATCAACTTCTATGCCTTTATCATGAATTATAAAGCCCAAGAACTTTCCAGCCGATACTCCAAAAGCACATTTGAGTGGGTTCATCTTCAATCCATAGCGGCGCATCCTCTCAAAAGCAAGACACAAATCGGCCAAACGAGATTTATGGGCAACCGATTTAATCATAATATCATCAATGTATACCTCCATAATCACCCCAATTAGATCATGGAAAATCAAATTCATAGCTCTTTGATAAGTAGCACCTGCATTCTTTAGCCCAAATGTCATCACAACCCACTCAGAGAGACCAACAAACCCAGGACATATGAAGGTCGTCTTAGACATATCTTCTTCGGCCATGAAAATCTGGTTATAACCGGCATTACCATCAAGAAAGCTAATAACCCGGTGTCCTGAAGCATCATTCATAAGCATATCGGCTATAGGCATTGGATATTCATCTTTCGGAGTAGCTCTATTCAGATCTCTAAAATCAATACATACTCTGATCTTTCCAGAATCCTTCTTCTCAACAGGTACAATATTAGAGACCCACTCCGCATACCTGCATGACTGGATAAACCCCGCTTGCAACAGCCGATTAATCTCTTCTTTAATCCTATCATAAATTGTAGAATTAAATCGGTGGGTTTTTTTGCTTGAAAGGCCTGAATCCTTTCTTAATGGGGAATCGGTGCTCAACAAGCTCTCGGCTCAATCTAGGCATCTGTGTATAATCCCATGCAAAACAATCAACATATTTCTTGAGAAGCGCGATTAACTCACTTTGTAATTGGCTTCCAAGTTTTGTTTAATAAACGTCAGTCGGGGCACAGAGCCATCCCCAATATCAACTTGTTCCAAAGGGTCAGCCGACGTAAAACCTTGGCCCAACTTATCGAGCTCATCGAAAATCATCAATAGCTTTATAGGCATCGGTCTTGTTAGCCCGATACTGTTCAACACGATGTTTTTACCATTCAACGTTGGCATCCACTACAATAATGATTACATGATGATTTGAGCCGATTATCAATCGGCTTCAAGGACATAGGAACAAAACCTTGCCTGGTAACACTAATAAATTCAAAGCTAAAAAGGTCTCTACCAGACAAGTAAGCAATAGCATCATGCCTCCCGAGCGTAGGAGCATTGGCTGCAGCAACATCAACCGATGAATTTGAATGCACAACCTCAACAGCATCTTCTACCCATTGGATGAGAAATTGGTGCAAGCTAGATGGCACATAGTGATTGGCATGAATCCAATCACGCCCAAGAATTAAATTATAGCGACCTTGCACGTCGGCGACAAAGAATGTCGTAGCCAAAGTCTTGCTTCCAATGATGAGCTCCATGTTAGCAACTCCTCTGGCTAGGATGGGACCACCTCCTCCAACAATGTTGATTGTCATGTTGGTCTTGATCAGCTCCTCATTAGTGCCACCGAGCTTCTTGTAAAGCGGATATGGCATCAAGTTTACTATTGCCCCACTATCCACCAACATGTTATGGACCGGTGTACCATTGATATGGCCCTTCACATGTAGAGGCTTGAGATGGTTGATGGAGTCATCTGGCTTCTGAATATACGGCACTCTTCGTTGCAAAGTTAAATTCCACCGCCATAGAGTCATCTACTATGATGTAGTAATCGGTAGACAAAACAACCACATTGATCTCCCCTCATTTTGGGGTGGCGTCATAGTCAACCATCTCCTCATCAGGAACCTCAGGGACTTCCATGCCAACCAGGGCAGCAACGGTAGTAGCAAAATCATCGGAGGACACCTCAGAGGCTCAGCCGACTCTTGGCTTCCTAGAGCAGCATCAGCAGGGGAAGTTGAAAGGTCCTTGTTTGGTTTTGGTAATTGAGTGACAACCTAGGTGGACTAATTGTGTTTATGTGAGATACACAGATGATTAGTCCACAGGTACATGTGTGTGAGCAACATATGCCATGAAGGTGAAAATGGCTTGGAGATGTTGCAAAGCTCACACATGTGATGATGAAGGAGTTTAAATGCACATGAGACATGACATTGAGTCATGTGATCAAGGTGGAGAAGATCAAGACAAGACTTGGCTTGATGGACCGGTTGCAAGCGTGAAGGGCAAGTTGAAGGCTTTGGAGTGATGGACCGCGTGGCGGTGAAGCTTGAGCAAGACTTGGCGCCGATGGACGATGGCAACGGTGAAGAGCAAGTAAAGTCAAGATCGATGAACCAATATGATCATGTGATGATATGAAGTGGATCATATCATTGTTGATCGTGTTGGTGCATGTGTTGCATCGACGTTGAAGGAGATGGAATGAAATGCACAAGGCAAAGGTATAACCTAGGGCATTTCATTTCATCGGTCATAGGTGTGTAGAGAAGTTTATGACCAGGTTTAGGATAGATGGCCGTACTATCAAGAGGGGCAAACTTGTTTGCATATCGGTCATCTAGTGCCACTCGAGTGATCTAACTTTGCATTGTCGCTAGGATCGAGTGGCGTGGCAAGTTGAGTGGCTAACATCCTTTGGGAAATGATTGTGAAAATGCTAACACACATACACATGGTGGTGTACACTTGGTGGTGTTGGCACATTTACAAAGGCGATGGTGTTTGCAGGGTTGAGATGGGTTTGGGTCCCTCTCTCCCTCCCGTCGAGCTTGCGAGGCGGGATTCAGCGCTTTCAGGAAAATGGAATGCCTACTTTCTATTGCGCCGGATGCAAATTCTTATGGTTAGCACACTTGAGCAAGGGTGAAGAAGTTAGTAGTGAAAATGAGTTGGTCGCGAAGATGCTGGCGTCGGTCAACTGACCGGACGCTGAATCTGAATGCACTGGATGCTGGCCGGCTATGTCCGGTCAGGATGACGTACGGTGACGCAGAAGCTGGAGTGTGACCGGACGCTGGCTGCGTCCGATCAAGTGTGACCGGACGCGTCCGGTCGAGGTCGGTACCTTACTGGAAACGACTGGACGCTGGGGGTTCAGCGTCCGATCAGTTGAAAGCTACTGCGTCCGGTCAAGTAAAGTGACCGTTGGAACCGGGACACGTGGCCGTCTGCGGGCGACCGGACGCTGAGGTCCAGCGTCCGATCAACACGACTAGAGCGTCCGGTCGGCCCGACCGTTGCCCAGTGAAGGGGTAACGGCTAGTTTAGCCCTTGGGGCTATAAATAGAAGTGGCCTTTAGCCATGGCTGGTGCTGAGCACCTTGGGGGACTTTGTGTCCATGCTTGAGAGTGCTTGGGAGCCCTCCATCACACATATACTTGATAGTGATCATTCGATTGTGTGAGTGAGCAATTCTAGTATGATTGCATCGTGAGGTTGCATCGAGTGGCACTAGGTGATCGAGTTGCAAGCCGGTGGTGCTTGTTACTCTTGGAGGTTGCCACCTCCTAGATGGCTTGGTGGTGGTCTCCGTCGAAGCACGCAAGAAGCTTGTGCGGCGCTCCGGAGAAGTGCTTGTGAGGGGCATTGTGCTCGCCCCGCGGGAGCCACGAAGAGCAACTCTAGTAAAAGCGTGTCATTGAGCTACCCTCACTCAAGGGGTAGGTTCTTGCGGCACCCGATGTGCGGGCTTAGCGGGTGATGCTAATTAGCCGCCGAACCACCAAGTGAGCGGTCGACACAACGGGGACTAGCGTGTTGGCAAACACGTGAACCTCGGGAGAAAAATCATCGTGTCAACCTTTGTTCTTCCCGTTGGTTTGCATCCCCGTTACACAAGCTTGAAATTACTTTCATATACATTGAGCTTGTGTTGTTGCTTTAGTAATTAGTTAGTTTGTGTAGCTTGCTAATTATCTTCTTGCTTGTGTAGCATAGAAGTGGCTCCCTTGCGTGGTTAATTTGGTTTTAGTAATCTTGTTAGTCACATTGCTTAGTTTATGTAGCTAAGTATTTGCACTCTCTAATTAGGCATTGGTTGCCTTGTTATTGAGCATTGCTAGTGAGCTTTGTTAGCTTTGTGCTTTTGCTTACTAGCATGTGTAGGAGCTCCCTTGTTGCTTAAAATACTAGTGGTATAGGTTTGTGTAACCTTGCTCCTAGAATTGTTTAGGAGAGCTCTAACTAGCTCGGCACCTTTGTTGCATAATCGTTATCTTTGCAAGGTGCTAGTGAACATATATAGAGGGGTGTAGTCTTGGCTAGACTGATAGTTATAATTCCGCACTTGTTTCGGTTAGCCAACGCGATTAATTTTAGAAAAGACTATTCACCCCCCTCTAGTCCACCATCTCGACCCTTCAGAAGTCAGCTTAGTTGACTCTGGCACATCCAGGGCGACAGGGGCAG